>NW_026057584.1:92829316-92837836 GCF_023721935.1 Panthera uncia | reverse complement strand
ACAGAATCTGAAGCAGACTCCAGGCTCTGAGCTGTCAGCACAGAGCCTGACATGGGGCTTGAACTTACGGACCATGAGATCATGACCTGGGCTGAAGTCGGACATTTTACTGAGTCACCCAGGGGCCCCTATTATTTTTTATTTAAAAAATTTTTAAATTTATTTTGAGAGAGAGCATGAGCTGGGGAGGGGCAGAGAGCGAGAGGGAGAGAGAGAATCCCAAGCAGGCTTAACTCTCAGTGCAGAGCTGGACACAGGGCTCCATCTCACGACCAAAAGGTCATGACCTGAGCCAGTATCAAGAGTTGGACACTTAACCATATGAGCCATCCAGATACCCTAAGGCTGTCATTTTAAAGTATGAGTAGGGAAAGCTTTATTGAGAAGATAATATTTGAACAGAGACTTAAGAGGGTTGAGCATTAACCATGTAAATATCTGAGGGAAGAACATTCTAGGCAGAGGAAACAACTAGTACAAAGACCTTAGAGTGTTTTTTATATTAGCAGAATAGGAAGAAAGTGAAGACAAATGAGGTCACAGAGGTAACTGGAGGCATGAGGCCATTTGCAGGGACTTTGGCTTTTACTTGGAGGGAAATTGGGAGCCATTATAGGATTTTGAGCAGAGGATTGATATGATCTGAAATTTTTAACAAAAGTTTCTGTGTTAAGAATAGACTGAGCAGCTTTGCCACATCTACTGCAGTCAGCAGACTGTCGACATTCCAGAAAATGTCGGCATCCACTCTGAAAGGATGCACAGTTATTGTGAAAGGCCCCAGAGGAACCCTGCGAAGGGACTTCAGTCACATCAGTGTAGAACTCTGTCTCTTTGGAAAGAAAAAGAAGAGGGTCCATGTTGACAAATGGTGGGGAAATAGAAAAAATCTGGCTACTGTTTGCGCTCTCTGTAGTCATTTACAGAACATGGTCTGGGGGACGGGAGTGGCGTGCCTGGCTGGCTCAGGTGGTAGAGCAGGTGACTGTTGACCTGGGGTCGTAAGTTCAAGCCCCGTGTTGGGCATAGAAATTACTTCAAAAAGAAAAAAAAAACATGATGAAGGAGGCTACACTGGGCTTCTGTTACCAGTTCTGTATATGCTCACTTCCCCATCAGTGTTGTTTTTCAGGAGAATTGTTCTCTTTTTGAAATCTGTAATTTCTTGGGTGAAAAATAAATCTGTAGGATTTGGCTGAGTCTGGCATTGCTTGTTCAGTATCTCAGGTTCAGAAAGGTGAGTTAATTCTCAAAGGAAATGACATTGAACTTGTATCAAACTAGCTGCTTTGATTCAGCAAGTCACAACAGTTAAAAAACAAGGATATCAGAAAATTTTTGAAGGTTATCTACATTTATGAAAAAGGAACAGTTCAGGCTGATGAATAAGATCTCAGTTGTCCAGCTATAGAAACAGAAAGATGCCAGATGATTTTTCAGGCTTATTTGTGATATTTTAAAGGTGCAGTAAAGGTTGTATTGATTTTTTTGGGGAAAAAAAAGGAATAGATTGAACAGGGAGATCAGTTTGGAGGCTGTTGTAATCATCTAGGTGATATGTATAGCTTAAATCAGGGTGGTGGCAGTGAAAGTGGAAAGAAATAGTTACATTCTAGATATATTTTGGAGATAGAGTCAACTGAAGTCAAGGATAAGTAAAATTTTGGGCCTAAAAACTGAAGGGATGGAGATACCTTAAATAGTTAACCAACATGAGGAATGCTGAGGGTGGATTAAATTGGGGAAAGGCTGCACTTGGGAAGAAAACAGCTTACAGAAGAATAGAGAATTATCTCATTTTTGTAAAACAAAACAAAACAAAAAATGTGGCCTGGGAACTTTTTAAATCTGTAAGTTGGCAGAGGTTGTTCACCTGAAAGTGCTTGAGAAAGCACTTTGCTTAATCTCGGAAAGATTTCATCTGACTTAGGTAAGTTTTCGTCTGCCCACCACTAAGTGGTTATGTCAAAATCTAGATATTACAAGTCTAAAATGGAAGCAGTGGCTTGACAGGTATAACATAAAACATTTTGTCACTGAAGTGTGATGTACGGTATATTAAGTAAGATTAAGTGAGCAGCTCAGTGCATTTTTACTATTAAAACACTTGTAACTCTCATCCAGATAAGATGTATTTCCAGCACCCCCAGAAGGCTCCTTCATGCTCTTTCCCAGTCAGTAGCACCGCCATCCAGGTAGCCACTGTGCTGAATTCTGTCACTATAGATTAGTTTTGGGTCAGCATAACTTTTATAATTATCATACCTAAAATAAAAGGCAAGTCCCAAACCACAAATAGAATTGCATCAGCATCTATCTACCTTGGGGAAATTCTGGAGAGTAATGCTGTGCTGTTGGGGGACATTGAGCTTGACAAAAGTCCTCCATGAAGGAAGAGTGTTGTGCTTTTATTTTCTAAAATCACATGTACGGGGGCGCCTGGGTGGCTCAGTTGTTAAAGTGTCTAACTCTTGATTTTGGCTCAGGTCATGATCCCAGGGTCACGGGATCAAGAGCCCTGTGTAGGGGTCCATGCTGAGTGTCAAGCCTGCTTAAGATTCATTCTCTCTCTCTCCCTCCCTCTCTCTCCCTCCCTCTCTCTCCCTCCCTCTCTCTCCCTTTCTCCTTTTCTCCCTTTCTCCCTCTCTCCCTTTCTCCCTCCCCTTCCCTCTACCCCTC
Source organism: Panthera uncia (assembly GCF_023721935.1). Classification (NCBI taxonomy): domain Eukaryota; kingdom Metazoa; phylum Chordata; class Mammalia; order Carnivora; family Felidae; genus Panthera; species Panthera uncia. The sequence goes on along the minus strand of NW_026057584.1, from coordinate 92,835,157 downwards.
TCCTGCCCCTCACCGATGCATACACACTCTTTGTCTCTCTCAAAAAAAAAAATTACATGTACAAAAGGCAAAATAGCCCCTGTACGTTTCTATTATGACTTCCAATTATTGTGATACTATGTGCATCATACTTTGAATGTCTTCTTTTAGAAAATACAGTACTTTGTAAAATCTAGATAGTGTCATTCTTTTTCATTATGTCTTACTACTTTTTTTTTTTTTCTTAGCAGCCTGAGCTGTTTTTCATTACTTTTATAATGTTAGCAATGCCATAGTCATGCTCTTCATTTTATGGGAAAGTTTTTGTTTTTAAATTTGATAGAAAATAGTATTTGTGCAATTATATTTTATTTGAAATTCCACATTCTGGGGGAAAAGAATCAGCTGATACTGGCCTTATAAATATCCTTGAAATGTGTTACAGGTGATGATGAGCAGTCAACACAGATGGCTGCAAGTTGGGAAGATGAGAAAGTAACAGAAGCATCTTCAGACAGTTTTGTTGCTATTAAAATCGATACCAAAAGGTTTGCTTATGTGTTAATTTTTTTAAGTATTATAACCGTTGTCTTTTGTTGTGATTTATGGTGATACTCTTAGACTATAAGAATGTTGATTTTTCTCTAAGACGTATTGGGACCTTAAATTCTGATTGCCATTATCCAAATACATCATGTATCTTACTGAAAAACTCTGAAGTTCTGGTTTACCAAGCAGCTATGTGACATGCACCAGGAATGCAAAAGAACTTGTAAGAACATGGAAGTAACTGTAAATTATATATTGATTATCTCTGAACGGTTGACCACTCTTTTGGGTCCTGTTTTTGGGAATAAGGCTGTTTAATTCAATAGGAATAGTACTTTTTTTTAATATGAAATTTATTGTCAAATTGGTTTCCATACAACACCCAGTGCTCATCCCAACAGGTGCCTTCCTGAATGCCCATCACCCACTTTCCCCTCCCTCCCACTCCCCATCAACCCTCAGTTTATTCTCAGTTTTTAAGAGTCTCTTATGGTTTTCCTCCATCCCTCTCTTTTTTTTTTTTCCCCTTCCCCTCCCCCATGGTCTTCTGTTAAGTTTCTCAGGATCCACATAAGAGTGAAAACATGTGGTATGTGTCTTTCTCTGTATGACTTATTTCACTTAGCATAACACTCTCCATTTCCATCCACATTGCTACAAAATGCCATGTTTCATTCTTTCTCATTGCCACATAGTATTCCATTGTATATATAAACCACAGCTTCTTTATCCATTCATCAGTTGATGGACATTTAGGCTCTTTCCATAATTTGGCTATTGTTGAAAGTGCTGCTATAAACATTGGGGTACAAGTGCCCCTATGCATCAGCACTCCTATATCCCTTGGGTAAATTCCTAGCAGTGCTATTGCTGGGTCGTAGGGTAGATCTATTTTTAATTTTTTGAGGAACCTCCACACTGTTTTCCAGAGTGGCTGCACCAATATGCATAGGAGTAAGTACTTTTTAGGTCCTTCAGAGTACCTAATATCCACAAGTATTTTTTGTTAATCCATTCCATCTCTTCCCTTTAAAAATGTTTTGTAGAAAATTTCAGACATACAAAAGTGAGTGAGTAGTGCAGTGAAGTCCCACATACTTGTCAACTACTTTGGTGATTAACTTATAGTCAGTCTTGTTTCAGTCACCTGTTACCACTCATCCCATATAATTTTGAAGCAAATCTCAGTCATCACATCACTTCATCTATATTTTAGTGTGTCTTTAAAAAATAAGTTTTTTAACATGAATTAACATAAATTTAGCATGCAAAAAACTAAATATTTTAACATAACTGTAATACTTCAAAGCAAATAAGTGATAGTTTCTTAATAGCAAATATCCAGCTATTTTTCACATTTTCACTTATCTCATCTATGCCATAGTTGTATTCTTAATTTATTACAGTTTGTTTGGTTCAGGATCTATCAAGGTCCACACATTGTGATGTGTTGATCTTTTTCAAGGCTCTCCCCTGCGCGCCCCCCCCCCCCCCCGTATGTTTTTTCTTTGTAATTTAGTTTTTGGAGAAACAGGTCATTCGTTCTTTAGTTTCCTGCCATGTGGATTATTGTTGACTGCATCCCTGTTAGTCTCATGTAGTTCATTTCTCTGTCCTCTGTTGCTTGTAAATCAACAGTTGGATTCAAGTTAGATTTTTTTTTCCATCAAGACTACTTCATAAATGGTGGTATGTCTTCCATTCTTCCATTATGAAAGCATATAATGACCTCTTGTCTTACTTTATGATGTTAGCAGTAGGCATCAATGATCAGCGCCTAGAAACATTAATTTGTTAGCAACTACAAAGTGGTATTCCTTTCATTTTGATATTGATAATATCAGAATGAATGATGTTTGAAAATTACTGCCAAGATTAAAATATTTGGAAATTTACCTGTAAGTTTGTAAATTTTTTAGTAAAAATTTTCCAATATTAAAAATTTCATGAAACAAATCATAGTGGTTTGCCTCAGAGCAGCAGTTATTCAACTATATATTTATTGAGCTATATAATACTTTAAAAAAAAAGAATCTTACCATTTTAATGTATATCCTGTCATTTATGTTTTCCATTATCTTCCAGTAGCACCAGAAATAGTAGGAGGAATGTAGGGGTATTGGAAATGTGGAGGAAATGAGAAAATCAGAATTCTTGAGGTTATATACAGACTGATGTATCTGGTATTTTTAAAAACAACAAAAAAAATTTTTTTAAACAAATTTCTAAAAGTAGATGCAGGGATACCTGTGTATAGTGATGGTTGAGTTTTGTTTCATTATAGACTGCCTGATAATAGAATCTAATGTGTCTTTTAAATTATGAATAGTAAATTTTATGTATTGTACAATAATAATGAAATTAATGTTGTAGTAACATTTTAGTGTCTATGAGTTTATGGAGATAGCCTGCATTGAAAATAGATTGGTAGGAAATACATCAGAATTTACATTGGTTATTTCTGGGAAGGTAGGACTTGGTAATTTTTTTCTTTATACTTTTTTATTATATTTTCAGATGTTTTTGTGGTAATCATGCTTTATATTCAGAAAATGGGTGTAAATTTTTGGAAAGATTAATTTGATTCTTGGTATTATTCATTTGCATTGATCAGTATCTCTTACTTGTATCATAACGTTAAGACTCTCCTGTCCCTGTCCCTAACCACCCAGTTTCCTTCTCTGGAGTAACCAAATCAAGAAAACGCATTTTTCTCCCCTTTTTAAATTCTTGTTTATTTACTTTTTTTTTTTTACAAAAGTGGTAGCATTTTGACATACTTTTTTGTACCTTTTTAATGATTGCATAATTAGTTTTTACTGGTAGATATTTAGGTTGTTTTGAATCCTTTATTTTTACAAAGTATTATGTTATCATTTGCAGAAGTAAATCATAAGCATTAATATCTTTTGTTACAAGGCAAGATGCTGTATTCAGATACACTTGCTGCTGAGAAAGCATCATGGCAGATACCAGCTTGATTTTTAGCCATCAGATCCAGCCACCAGTGTGTTGCAAGAATAAGTGGCTCTTTAATCTGAAAATTATAAAACATACCGGGAAAGGTCTGTAAGACAAGAATTGCACTTTTCTCCTTCCAGCTGATGACTATGAAAGGAACTAGTAGTTTCAGAGAAATACTTTTAATTGGTAGAGTAAATTTCTGTAAAAACAACTGGATATTTGGGGGGAAATACTTGAATGCATCTAGTGATTTTCTGTTTGATTTTGTTTTACAGTGAAGCCTGCTTACAATTTTCACAAATCTGTATCCTTTCAATGAAGAATTGGTTTGATAAATATTTTGCTTGAGGATTTACCTTTCTTTTGGTTAATTCACGAAATTTAGAAATGACTCATTTCTATTTAGGAGCTCATGCATTCTTGCTTTGAGGAACTTTATACTACTAAGTGTCCTTTGAGATAATACGTTGTAGCAAATGGGATTATAGGGAGTCTTATTGTCAATATCTGGAAAGCAATATGGAGCAGTTTGGAATGTTAGAAATAATTGTCAAGAGGCAAGATGTAAAATTTACAATAGATGGAATGTAATGGATGTTTCAGATAGGCAGTGCAGATAAATCATAAATCAGTTTACTTATCACATGCATGACAAGCATAGTGATACTGTAGTTGAAATTATTTAGTAAACATGTTAGCTGATTACACGGTGAAATTCACAAAGATTTGCTTTGACAGAGAGAGACAGAGCATGAACGGGGGAGGGGCAGAGAGAGAGGGAGACACAGAATCGGAAACAGGCTCCAGGCTCCGAGCCATCAGCCCAGAGCCCGACGCGGGGCTCGAACTCACGGACCGCGAGATCGTGACCTGGCTGAAGTCGGACGCTTAACCGACTGCGCCACCCAGGCGCCCCATGATTTGCTTTGTTATCAGTAGCATTTCATAAAATTATCCCCTTGTTTTTTCACGAATCATTAGACTTAATTAAATTGTACAGATCCTGTAGTGTGTGTTCCATCCAGTTTCTTTATTGGAGACAGTGGAATTCCCTTGGAAGTAATAGCAGGAAGTGTTTCTGCAGATGAACTTGTTACCAGAATTCACAAAGTCCGGCAGGTGAGAAGGAAGAGAATTTATTTATATAAACATGGGAAAATGATATGTCAGAAATTTGACATTAGAATATTTTTGGAGTTGCTCTGTATATTCAGGAACCTGCTATGCCATTAAACTTGAAAGGTAGAAAATACTGTTTTCCTGGATTGGTTTGAAAATAGCATTATGAAGTTATAGGTACCTATGCCTAATGAGTGACTTCTTACTCTCCCTTCTCTTTACACTATTACTTTGTTGCAAAAGAGAGATTGAACATTAAGGTCCCAAACTGTACTGCTTGACACATTTTAAGGAACTTAGTCAATTTGGGCAAATGGCTAATATAGCTTGAAACTTTTTTCCTTCAATTCTAATTGGAAGAAAAATCAACAGTGTTTAAAAACCTTTTTATGCTCTTCTCACATTGTAGTTGAATTCCACAGTGTGATCAGTGTGATTATGCCATGTTTAGGATTATACAATCTGGATCCATCTACTTAGAAAATTTAGTACTTTTCCCTCCTATAGAGACAGTTGACTTACTCATATTTTGGTCTAATCTGCCTTGGTAAATTTAGATTCTTATCTGTTCATTAAATTACAATGTGGTTTCTCCCTAGATGCACTCATTAAAAGGTGAAACATCAGTGGCAAATGGCAGCCCGTCAGAAAGTTCAGTCTCTACTCCATCCACATCATTGGAACCTAACAACACTTCTGAAAACTCTCAGTCCAGAAATGTAGAGCCTTGTGAGATACCACCCACTTCTGATACAAAGTCAGATTCTGCAACAGGTAATTTTTAGTGTACCCTTTTGGGTACAGTAGAAGTATTCCTTTACTTCATTTTATTTTTTTTATTTTATTTATTTATTTTTTTTTTTTTTAACGTTTATTTTATTTTTGAGACAGAGAGAGACAGAGCATGAACGGGGAAGGGTCAGAGAGAGGGAGACACAGAATCTGAAACAGGCTCCAGGCTCTGAGCGGTCAGCACAGAGCCCGACGCGGGGCTCGAACTCACGGACCGCGAGATCATGACCTGAGCCGAAGTCGGCCGCTTAACCGACTGAGCCACCCAGGCGCCCCCCTTCACTTCATTTTAAAGGCCTGGAATTAATATCCTTAAAAATAAAAATACTGTGTTTCTTCCCTGTCACATTCATTTAAATTTAAAGATTGTCCTAAATATAGGTGTTGGTCATATAGTGGCTTTTTTTTTTTTTTTTTTTTTTTTTTTTTTTTTTTTTT
>NW_026057584.1:92823740-92829306 GCF_023721935.1 Panthera uncia | reverse complement strand
TTTTTTTTTTTTTTTTTTTTTTTTTTTTTTTTTTTTTTACTTTTTTCTGTCCCTGTGTTCTTAGCAGTTTTACAAATAACTTTCCAGCTAGAGTATTTTGAAAGGTTCAAATGAACTGATGTATTTGGAATTGTTTTTATAACCTATAAGATATGTATACATTTAAAGAATAGTATTTGCATTTTAGAATTAGAATTAAAAGATCATTGTAAAATAGAGCTTGTGGAAATAAGAGATGTGACTACAGTGGGGTTGATAGAGGCAAAAGAGAAATTTTATACTATATAATGGGGATTGTGTTCAGAGTTGTTTGGTGTAATATAGCTTGTATTAGACAGCGTAGCGTTAGATAAGTCAAGAAGTTAACAGATTAGTATCCTAAGAGATGATCCTACTCTAGCATCCCAAATAGCCTCTATTTGATATTTAATGACAGGAAGCTCATTTCCTTGCAAGGAAGCTTATTGTCAAAGCCCTGGTTTTTAGAAAAATTCTTCTTCATATTGAGATGAAATTTGATGCCCTGTAATTTCTCATTAACTTTAGTGTGACTTATGAAGTTAAACATTAACAGGTTTTGAATATTTGAAGAAGAGCTACCAGGTTCTCTATCAGTAGCCACATTTTGAGGTTTTACATCTATAGATCACGCAAATTCTGGATGCCTACAGAACTAGGGGACACTATTGTGAATGTAGCCTGGTTAGCTCTACAGTAGGATACTTACCTTTACATTTACCTGGATATTTATCATTGCCAAATTCTTCATTCCTTTTTGAATATGTTTTCCTCTGGTATCATTTTCTTTCAGCCTGAAAAATTTCCCTTAGCATTTCCTGTTTTACAGGTCTTTTGGCAAAATACTTCTCTTCCTCTCTGAAAAATGAAAGTGTCTGCTTTATCTTCATTCTGGAAGGATATTTTTGCTAGATACAAAATTTGGAGTTTACAGTTGTTGTTTTTTTGTTTTTTTGTTTTTTTCCAGCACTTTAAAGATCTTCTGGTCTCCATAGTTTTCTGATGAGAAGTTTCTGTCAGCATTGTTTCCCCATATATGGAATGTATTGCTTTTCTCTCTGCCTTCAGGCTTTTCTCTTTGATTTTCATCCATTTGACTATAAAATGCCTAGATGTGTTTTTCTTTGTATTTATTCTGCTTGGGTTTTGCTAAGCTTAGATCTCTAAATGTATAACTTTCACTAAATTTGGGGAATTCGGAGCCATTATTTATTCAGATATTTTTCTCTTTTTCTCTTAACTTGCTAGAAATAATTACATGTATGTTAGACTTCTTGATACTATCCCACAGGTTTATTTTTTCTTTTTTTTTTCTTTTTTATTCCTCTATTTAGATCGGATAATTTTGTTGATCTCTAAGTTCACTGGCTTCTTTATCATCTCTTTCTGCTCTTGAGCACATCTAGTGAATTTTTATTCTATTCTATATTTATTTTTAAGTAATCTCTACACCCATTGTGGGGCTTAACCATAGAACCCTGATATCAAGAGTCATAAGTGAGCCAGGCAGGTGCCCTAGTAAATTTTTATTTTATATAAAATTAGGTAATATATTTATACTCTTTTCTTTAAGTTAACCATTTTTTAGTAGATTTTTTTTAGAGCAGTTTTAGGTTTACAGGAAAATTAAGAGGAAGGTACAGATTTTGTGTATACCTCCTGCCCCACTGTCTACATCCCCCACCAAAGTGGTACATTTGTTAGAACTAATGAACCCACATTTGACACATCATAATCAGGCAAAGTCCATAGTTTACAATACAGTTTTCTCTTGGTGGTGTGCATTCCATGAGTCTGGGCAAGTGTATAATGACGTGTATCCATAAGTATAGCACAAAGTATTTTTCCTGCACTAAATGTCCTCTGTGTTCCGCCTTTTCATCCGCAGTGATATTTTTACTGTCTCCATGGTTTTGCTTTTTCCAGAATGTCATATAGTAGTCTTTTCAGATTGGCTTCCTTTACTTAGTAATATACATTTAATCTTCCTTCATGTCTTTTCATCACTTGATAGCTCATTTCTTTTTAGAGCTGAATAATATTCCATTGTCTAGATATACCACAGTTTATTAATCCATTCACCTACTGAAGGACATTTTGGTTTCGCAAGTTTTAGCAGTTATGAATAAAGCTTCTGTAAGCATCTCTGTGTAGGTTTCTGTGTGAGCATAATTTTTTTTTTTACTTTTTTTGGCTATTTACAACAAGGTTGTGGTTGCTGGGTTGTGTGGTAAGAGTTATGTTTAGTTTTGTAAGAAGCCACCAAGCTGTCTTCCAAAGTGGCTGTATCATTTTGCAGGTAAAATGGTTCTGGAGTTTCTTACTCTTCCTTACATCTCCTCCTCTTCCTTTAACTTTTTATTTTGAAACAGTGTGATTCAAAGTTACAGAAATTATACTCAATCCCTCAGTACCCTTTCCAACATTTTATTCAACTTATCTTTTAATTCATTTCGTTTTCCTTTACCTCATTGAGTTACAATGGCTGCTTTCAAGTCCTTGTCTGATAATGCCAGTATCTAGTTCATCTCTGGGTTGAGATAACAGACAGGCCTTTGTTGATTGTCTTTTCCCCTGAGAATGAGTCACATTTTCCTGTTAGATTGTGTGTCTAGAAATTTTGGATTGTATCTTGTACATTGTTGTAGACACTCAGGATTCTTATATTCCTGTAAAGAATATTGATGCTTTTGTTTCAGCAGGCACTTAACTTCTCAGACTGTAAACTCTGTCTTACCTGAGGTATGAGTAGCACCTCTAATCTCAGTTCTTTGTAGCTTTTTTTTTTAACTTCATTATGGAAAGTTTCAGACTTAATATAAAAGTCTCGAGAAAATAGTGTAATGAATTCCATGAACCCACTGCCTGTCTTCACCTGTTACCAACTCATGGCCAAAATTGTTTCATCTGTGTCCCCTACTCCTCTTTCCTTTTCATTTATTATTTAGAACAAATCTTAGGCACTATATCATTTCATTTTTAAAATAGGAGTATCTAAAAGATGAGAACTTAAAAAAAAATAACTATAATATCATTATCTCTTATGAAACCTACACAGTTTAACAGCAATCCTTTTTTACCATTAATTATCTAGGGAATATTTACATTATACTAAGTTTTTCAGTTTGTTTGGAGTCCAGTATATTGCTACTGATTGTTGAGTCCTTTTTTTTGTTTGTTTGTTTCATTTCATAAATAGATTCCCACTCTCATTTTTTTCTGTAGTTTCCTACAGTCTGGATTTTGCTGTATTTTTTTAATTTATTTATTTTTGGAGAGAAAGTGTGAGTGGGGGAGGGCCAAAGGAAGAAGGAGAGAGAATCCCAAGCAGGCTCCACACCCAGTTTAATCCCACCACCGCAAGATCATGACTAGAACTGAAATCAGGAGTTGGATGCTCAACCAGCTGAGCCATCTAGGTGCCCCTATTTTTCTAAATTTTTATTTTAATCACCTGGTGCTCTTCACAAATGCATTTCTTAATCCCTATGATCTATTTTATCCATCCCCCCAACCCACCTCCCCTCTGGTAACCATGTTTGTTCTCTTTACTTAAGAGTGTCTTTCTTGGTGCATGTATCTTTTTGATTTAGTGTTTTTGTATTCTTTGAGTAAATACCCAGTAGCACAATTGCTGGATCATAGGATAGTTCTATTTTTAACTTTTTTTTTTTAAGGTTATTTATTTATTTTGAGAGAGAGAGAGAGCACGTGGGGCAGAGAGAGAGAAAGAGAATGCCAAACAACCTCTGTACTGATTGTGCAGAGGACTCGAACTCATGAACCGTGAGATCATGACCTGAGCTGAAACCAAGAGTCGGACACCCAACTGAGCCACCAGGTGCCCCTATTTTAACTTTTTGATTAACTTCCAACTGTTTACCACAGTGGCTGCAGCAGTTTGCATTCCCACCAACAGTGTACAAGGGTTTCCCTTTCTCTGCATCCTTGCCAACACTTGTTTCTTTTTGATTTTGGCCATTCTGATACTTCATTGTAGTTTTGATTTGCATTTTCCTGATGATGCGTGATGATGAGCATCTTTTCATGTATCTGTTGGCCGTCCTGATAACTTCTTTGGAAAAATGTTTGTTTATATGTTTTGCCCACTTTTTAAGTGGATTATTCATTTTTGGGGTGTTGAGTTTTATGAGTGCTTTATATATTTTGGTTACTAGTCCTTTATCAGATATATCAGATATGTCATTTGCAAATCTCTTATCCCATTCTGGAGATTGTTTAGTTTTGTTGATTGTTTATTTGGCTCTGCAGAAGCTTTTTATTTAGATGTAGTCCCAGCAGTTTATTTTTGTTTTTGTTTCCCTTGCCTCAGGACACACATCTAGAAAGATGTTACAGCTGATGTCAGAGAAACTACTTCCTGTGCTCCCTTCCAGGATTTTTATGGTTTCAGGTCTCATATTTGAGTCTTTAATCTGTTTTGAGTTTATTTTTTTGTATGGTATAATAAAGTGGTCCGGTTTCCTTCTTTCGCATGTTAACTGTTCAGTTTTCTGAGTTTTGTTGAAGACACTCTTTTTCCCATTGGATATTCTTCCTACTTTGTTGAAGATTAATTGACCATAAAGTTGTGGATTTATTTCTGGGTTTTTTATTCTGTTTCATTGGTCTGTATGTCTGTTTTTGTGCCAGTACCATACTGTTTTGATTATTACAGCTTTGTAATATTGAAATCCAGAATTGTGATGCCTCCAGCTTTGCTTTTCTTTTTCAAGATTGTTTTGGCTATTTGAGGTCTCTTGTGTTTGCATAAAAATTTTAAGATTGTTTCACAGGCTTCTGTGAAAAATGCTGTTGGTATTTTGATAGGGACTGCGTTAAATATGTCAGTTGCTTTGGGTAGTGTAGACATTTTAACAATTTTTGTTCTTCCCACTCCATGAGCATGGAATGCCTTCCCATTTCTTTGTGTCTTTTTCTATTTCTTTCATCAGTGTTTTACAGTTTTCAGAGTACTCATCTTTTACATCTTTGGGTAGCTTTATTCCTAGATGTCTTGTTAGTTTTTGTGTAGTTGTAAAAGGGATTGTGTTCTTAATTTCTCTTTCTGCTGCTCATTATTGGTGCACAGAAATGTAGCACATTTCTGTACAATGATCTTATTTCCTCAGAATTTACTGAATTAATTTATCAGTTCTAGCAGTTTTTTGGTGGAGTGCTTTGGGTTTTATCTATTTAGTATCATATCATCTGCAAATAGTGAAAGTTTTACTTCTTCCTTACTGATTTGGATGCCTTTGATTTCTTTTTGTTGTCTGATTGCTGTGGGTAGGATTTGGAATACAAAAAAAGTGGTGAGAGTGACATCCTCTTGTCCCTGACCTTAGGGGAAAAGCTTTTTCCCCATTAAGGATGATGTTAACTGTGGGTTTTTTTCTATATGGCCTTTATTATGTTGAAGTATGTTCCTTTTAGACCTACTTTGTTGAGGGTTTTTATTATGAATGGATATACTTTGTCACATGCTCTTTCTGTGTCTGTTGAAATGATCATATTGTTCTTGTACTTACTGATGTGGTGTATCATG
>NW_026057584.1:92747298-92823730 GCF_023721935.1 Panthera uncia | reverse complement strand
TGTTGATTGATTTGCAATATTGAACCACCCTTACAACCCATGAATAAATCTGACCGTGATGATGGTGAATGATTTTTTTTTTTTTTAATGTAAATTTTATCCCCATGTGGGGCTTGAACTCATTACGCCAGGATCAAGAGTCACATGCTCTACTGACTGAGCCAGCCAGGTGTCCACTGGTGAATGATACGTTTTTTGTTTTTTGTTTTTTAGTGTGTTGTTGAATTCAGTTTGCTAGTATTTTGTTGAGGATATTTGCATCTGTGTTCATCAGAGATAGTTGCCTATAGTTCTCTTTTTTTGTGTGTTGTCTTTATTGCGTTTTGGTATCAGGTAATGCTAGCCTCATAGAATGAATTTGGAAGTTTTCCTTCCTTTTCTAGTTTTTAGAATAGTTTGAGAATAGGTATGAACTCTTCTTTAAACGTTTGGTAGAATTTGCCTGTTAAGTCATCTGGTTCTGGACTTTTGTTTCTTGGGAAAGTTTTGATTACTGATTCAATTTCTTTGCTGGTCATCAGTCTGATCAAATTTTCTGTTTCTTTCTGTTTCTGTTTTAGTGGTTTATATGTTTCTGGAAATTTATCCACTTCTTCTAGGTTGTCCACTTAGTTGGCATATAATTTTTTATAATATTCTCTTATAATTGTTTGTATTTATATGATGTTGGTTGTTATTTCTCTTTTCTCACTTTGTGATTTTGAGTCCTTTCTCTCTTTTTTTTTTTTAATTTTTTAAATGTTTATTCATATTTGAAAGACAAAGACAGAGTGCAAGTGGTGGAGGGGCAGAGAGAGAGGGAATCACAGAATCCAAATCTGTGTCGGCACAGAACCCAATGCAGGGCTCAAACCCACGAACTGTGAGATCATGACCTGAGCCAAAGTCAGACGCTCAGTTTTTTGAGCCACCCAGGTGCGCCTCTCTCTCTCTCTCTTTTCTTTTATGTTTATTTATTTATTTTGAGAAAGAGTGAGAGAGCATGAGCAGGGGAGGGACAGTGACAGAGGGAGAGAGAGAATCCAAAGCAGGCTCCATGCTGACAGTGTAGAGCCCGATGTGGGGCTCAGTTCCATGAACGCTTACATAAGATCATCATAACCTGAGCCAAAATCAGGAGTCGGATGCTTAACTGACTGAGGCAGTCAGACACCCCAGAGTTCTTGCTTTTTTTTTGTTAAGTCTGGCTAGAAGTTAATCAGTTGTATTGGTTTTTGTTTTTGTTTTTGTTTTTTCAAAGAACCAGCTCCTGCTTTCATTTATCTGTTCTGTTGGTATTTTCAGTTTCTATTTCATTTATTTTTGTTCTCATATTTATTATTTCCTTCTTCCTGACCTTGGTGGCCCTCAGCTGCCTTGTTTCCCACTTATATTCTATTATATGTGGACCCAAATGTCAGAATTAGAGAGAGAGAATTCCAAGCAGGCTCCAAGCTGTCAGCGGGAGCTTGAACAAATGAACCGTGAGATCATGACCTGAGCCAAAACCAAGAGTCTGATGCTTAACCAAGTGAGCCATCCAGGCCCCTCTTTTTTTTTTTTTTTTTTTTTTTTTAAAGTAAACCCTGCACCCAACGTGGGGCTCAAACTCATGACCCTGAGATCAAGAGTTGCATGCTCTACTGACTGAGCAAGCCAGGTGCCCTAGTAATCACTCATTTCTTTTTTTTTTTTTTTTAATTTTTTTTTTTTTAACGTTTATTTATTTTTGAGACAGAGAGAGACAGAGCATGAACGGGGAGGGGCAGAGAGAGAAGGAGACACAGAATTGGAAGCAGGCTCCAGGCTCTGAGCCATCAGTCCAGAGTCTGACGCGGGGCTCGAACTCACGGACCGTGAGATCGTGACCTGAGCTGAAGTCGGACGCTTAACCGACTGAGCCACCCAGGCGCCCCGTAATCACTCATTTCTTATCTTCTCCAACTCTTAGGGAAAATTTGTAATGTTTAAGAAGATTATTAACAAATGTAACCCAAATGTTTATGTTTCTTAAAAATCGGCATTAAATGCAATATTTTCTTATTTCTTTTTATTAAATAACTAAGGAGGAGAGAGTTCAGGCCATGCCAGTCCATCTCAGGAGCCTGGTGGATGTTCAAATCAGAGACCTCCAGAGGACCTGACTGTCAGAGTGGAAAGGTTTGCTTTTATTTTTGCAAATAGTATTTTGAAAAGACAGTGGTTTTTAGTTATTTCATTAATTTGAATAAAAGCTAAAATTTCACAAATGAAGTTTCAGAATCCTGGGTTGAAATTTTTTATTACCTGACCAACTTAATTGTATCCATAAAGACTACATTCTAGAAGTAAAGTTGAGTATCTCTTAAGTCATCAGTCAGCTTTAGGTCTGATCAGCCCAAGAATCTTTTTTGCTGATTTTTGGTACATGTATGTTTCCATCTGTCACTTCTGCTTTGATCTCTCTCTACCATAGGATAGTAAGTTCCAGATGGAAAGAACTTCACTTGCTTTTATGACTGTATACTGAGTCTGGGTTCTGCATAAGTGCATGTCTATTAAACGTCATGTGTTATTACTTGGTCTAATAATCAGACACAGATTTATGACTTTTTGTGGCTTGTAGTTTTGTATTTTTAATAATAAAGAAATTACCAGATTAGACTCCTGTATACTATGATTCTTAAGTTACATGAATTAATGGTAAATGGATAAAGCAAGAATATTTTTTAATTCTGACCTAACACCATTTAGTGTTATATGGAAGTTAAGAAAATGCCTTAGACTTGACAGTTTCTTGTTCACATAGATTCTACGGGAAAACAAGTTTCAAGATGATTACTAATACTGGGTATTTGGGTTTGCTCATGACTAAGAATCAGCTTCATTTCAGCAAAACCTAGATTCTGATGGTTCTTTCTAGGAGTCCCAGCAGGGCCAAGATCTTGAGCTAAAAAGGATAGATCTGGTCATAGTGGTGAGAAGTGGTAGAAGGCTCAAAGAACAGCTGCAGGGAACCAAAGTTCCCAGTGGCTCATCCTCTCTGTTTCTTTCTGTTTTGCTAATACCAAATCTACCTCTATGCATCTGTCCTTGCATCACGTTGGGGTGATGTGACAGTAAAAGATGAGAAAAGATTTTGGAGATTTGAGGGGAATGAGAAGAAACACAGCAGGTAGCCCTTAATTGTAGGGTAGGCTTAGGTGCTATTTAATTGCAGTAGATAAGGGGAGTTTCTGTTGTTTCTTAATAGCTTCCATTCTTATGTAAGAGAGTGTCTGCCCATGTCTGCCTGCATGGTTCTGCAAAAAGGATATAATACACCATCTTTAATTAAAAAATAGTTACCATATGTATTTACACTGGTGTATGTGTGTTATATATAGTATAATGAGTCAGTAAAGATAGTTTAAGACACACAACAAAATGTTTATATTAATATCTTTGAAAGGGGAATTAGGGATTTTTTTTTTTTTCTTCTGAGGTTGCCAAACTGTCTTCATTGAGCATTTTTACTCTTAAAATTAAAATATCAGGACAGAATGGGTTTACAAGTTGAGATCCTTAAACTGAAAACAAAAAAAACAAACAAAAAAAACAACTTCACTCTTGGAGATACATACATTTATGTGTTTTTAAACCGTATGCTTTTAGGACCATTATATGAAATGTATGTGGGCTAGGGCCTTTTAAAAAAGGATACTAAGGGTGCCTGGGTGGCTCAAGTCGGTTAAGCATCTGACTTCATCTCAGGTCATGATCTCACAGTCTTTGAGTTTGAGCCCTGCATTGGGCTTCTGTGCTGACAACTCAGAGCCTGGAGCCTGCTTCAGATTGTGTCTCCCCCTATCTCTCTGTCCCTCCCCAGCTCATGCTCTGTCTCTCTCAAAAATGAAAAAACATTAAAAAAAAAAAATCTTTTTTAAAAGGATACTAAATGTTGAAATTGGATGAAATGTTGGCATACTTACCGTTGAAACAGTGTTCATTGGGAAGTGACTGTTCTTGGTTTAAACACCTTTTGGAAAATCTAGGTCATATAATTAAAATCATATATACACTTCAAATTATTGCTGAGATTAATTTATCAGGTCAGTTAACCAATAAAGCCTAGGCCCTAATACTGACTGATTCATGCCCTGGGGTCCTATATTCTATTCATCTGAGTTATATCCAGTTAGGAATTTTGTTTGTTTTATGGAATCTAATTTGTTAACAACAACTAAAAACAATAGCATATAATACTCCTATCCCAAATGACCTCTTAGCTCATCATTTATATCCTTCAAATTGCCTTCATCTTTACCATGCCTTATCATAGACTGTAGTGCTCTTATGCCTTTGACTCACCCATGCTCTGCAGGTTATTGAACTCTAAAACCCTAATGTGCTGCTAGTTTCCCTGTCTTATAGAACTGATCTGTGGTGCCTTTTCATAGCCCAGAAAAATTGTACACATCAAATACCTGTGGTGTAATCTGATTTTTATAGAATTTTGTAATACCAAACTCTATGAAGCAAAATATATGTATTCTTCCTCTAACTTTGATATTTAAAAAAATTTTTGGGGGGGGCACCTGGGTGGCTCTGTCAATTGAGCTTCTGACTTCGGCTCAGGTCATGGTCTCGCGGTCTGTGAGTTCGAGCCCCGCGTCGGGCTCTGTGCTGACAGCTTAGAGCCTGGACCCTGCTTCAGATTCTGTGTCTCCCTCTCTCTCTGCCCCTCCCCCACTCATGCTCTGTCTCTCTCTGTCTCAAAAATAAAATAAACATTAAAAAAATTAAATTTAAAAAAAAATTAAAAAAATAAAAAAAATTTTTTTTAATGTTTGTTTATTTTTGAGAGGAGGGGAGGGGCAGAGAGAGGGAGAGACAGAATCTGAACCAGCTCCAGGCTCTGAGCTGTCAGCACAGAGCCCGATGCAGGGCTCAAACTTAAAAACTGAGATCGTGACCTGAGCCGAAGTCAGACACTTAGCTGACTGAGCCACCCAGGTGCCCCTAACTTTGATATTTTAAAATCTAAGTCCTACAAATTAAAAACTCAGCTTTAAAATTTGGCAGGATAGATTAGTAAATGTAGGATTCTTATTTTCCTCTCAAGCTATATATATCTTTTCTGAGACCAAGTTTCTGGAAAGCTAAGTACTTCCCACTAGATCTTGGGTTTTTTTCTTATCTGACTTCAGGGAAAAGTAGTTTTGTTAGGGGGCAAGGTGATTAAACCAAATTGATGTCAACTCAGAAACTCTCATCCTGTTGCATACATATTGAGAAAAAAAATCCATCTAACCCATCTTAAGGAAGTAAACTTGATTTTTTAAAAAACAGATCGAGAGGTGCCTGGGTGGCTCAGTCGGTTAAGCGTTTTGGCTCAGGTCATGATCTTATCATGGCTTGTGAGTTTGAGCCCTGGGTTGGGCTCTGTGCTGACAGCTAGGAACCTGGAGTCTGCTTCGGATTCTGTTTCTCCCTCTCTCTCTGCCCCTCTCCCGCTCACACTCTACCTCTCTCACCTTCAAAAATAAACATTAAAAAAATTTTTTAAAAAACAACACAGATTGAGGGGCACCTGGATGGCTCAGTTGGTTGAGCATCCAACTTTGGCTCAAGTCATAATCTCACAGTTTGAGTTTGAGCCCTGCATCAGGCTCACTGCTGTCAGCACAGAGCCTGCTTTGGATCCTTTGTCTCCCTGACTCTGCTCCTCCCCAACTTGTGCCCTCTCTCTCAAAAATAAATAAACCTTAAAAAAAAAAAAAAAGGTTGGGGGCACCTCGGTGGCTCAGTTGGTTAAGCGTCTGACTCTTGGTTTCAGCTCAGGTCATGAACTCGTGGTTTGTGAGTTTGAGCCCCACCTCGGGCTCTGTGCTGACAGTGTGGAGCCTGCTTGGAATTCTCTCTCTCCCTCTCTCTCTCTCTGCCCCTCCCTTACTCGCTCTCTCTCAAAATACACAAATAAACTTTAAAAAAACAACAACAGGTTGATGATTTGGAATTGGCAGGTACCAATTTTTCTTCTTAATATTAAAATAGATATAGTGTTTTCAAAGCTAAAAGATGTGAAATTTGCATCTTTCTTTTAAACTAGTATCTGTGCCCAATGTGGGGCTTGAACTCATGACGGTGAGATCAACAGTCACATAGTCTACTGACTGATCTAACCAGATGCCCCTGAAATTTGAATCTTTTAGTGACTCATGTGAAAAAATAAGCCTTTTAGTTAAATTTTGATTATTTTTTTAAATGTCATTATGTTTAAAAATTGACATAATTCTTTGGGAAAGATAATATGTAGTACCATCACTTCCAACCTTTTTTTTTTTTTCTTTTTTGGTAAAGATTTCAAGCCTCAAAAAGTTAAAAGTATGATGACTTTTTTTTTTTTTTGCTGATTCATTTGAAAGTTGCAGGCACCATTTCATTTTACCCTAAATACTTGAGTATGTATCTCTATCTGTTAAGAATAAAAATATTGACTGGGGTTTTACAGGCTCTCAGTAGGGGCTCCAGCCTAGGAGGGGGCCTGAGGGTCTGTACCCACTGACTTATGCCCTTCCCCATCCCTCAGGCCAACAAACATCCTTTAACAGTAGATTCCTAGATGCAGGAGTGATGAAACAGTCAATTTGTCATTAAGATGCAATGGACTTTTCAACTAGATTAGAACAAAATAATATCTGTTTTTCTCTGAAGAGAATTGTGCAAATTATATGCAATTAAAGACATTTTCAGATGTTAGTATACCGTTGTCACACCCAAATTGTGAATTTATACAGTAAGATTATCTGATAAGCAATCACATTCATATTTGCCCATTATTTTAATAATGTCCTTTATAACTTTTTTTCCCTGATACAGGATCCAATCAAGGGTCATTCATTGAATTTAGTTTAGTCTCTTCTAATTCAAAGTATTTCCTTTGTTTTGCTTGTATTTGTTTTTATTTTTCACAACTTGGACATTCTTTAAAAGAGTCTAAGCTGTTTCTAGAATGTCCTTTGATCCAGTACTTGTTTCATCATTCTAAGTTAGAGAACATTACCTAGGTAATGATTTGTCTTTCTCATTACATCAGGAGGCACCTGATATCAGATGTATGTATTTTTGGTGATACTAAATTTAACTGTTAAGATGGTGTCTCTCGGATTTTCAGTTAGAAAGATATCCTTTTCACTAATTAAAAAGCATTTATAGGGTGTTTCTTTGAAACAGTGAATACATGCTGTTCCTCAGAAACTTTCAACCAGTGATTTTGACATCTTTTGATTTTTGCTTGTATTAGTTATTTCACTGGTAGTTGGAAATGGTGATTTTTCTAATTTCATACCTTCTAATTTCTTTCTTACCTTACATATTTCTTAGCTAGCATTCTTCTTTAGAGAAGTGCTTTGATCCACCTCCTCTTGCTTTTTATCCCCCCCTTTTTTTTTCAGGAAACTTACTAGTTAGTTACCAAATAGTGTACTACATGCACTAGGGGCCTAATAACCCTTTCTCGATGACGACTTCCCTCCCCCAAATAAACACTGTCCTGAATCTAACACTATAGATGAGTTTTGCCCGTTTGTAAACTTCATTATGGAATCACCTCATTTGCTCAGACTCTTCTGAGCTGCTACATGTGGCAATAATTGGTACATTCTCATTGCCATTCTGTTGATGCATTTTTTAAAACTGTTTTCATTTTGGGGGCTTTTATGAATTGGACTGCTATATGAACATTCTTTTACATGTGTCAGTGGATGTATCTTTTGGGTGTATTTGCAGGAGTGGGGAAAGGGTCGTAGATACATGCCAAATAGTTCTCCAAAGTGGTTATACATAACCAGTTTATAACTTCCCTTAGCGGTAAAATGTTTTATGGATCTTTTTCTTTTTTTTTTCCCCCATTTTTTTTTACAGTTCATTTCTCTTATGATTCTTTTTGGTGCACACACTGCCCTAGATTTGGCTAGTGACATCCTCTGCATGCTTGGTTTTCTGTCCTTTAATGTATGTCCCTATCATTCTTTGAAGCACTCCCTTGATTTCTGGCACAGGTTGTTCAACTGACCTTTAACAAATGCTTATATCTTTGTAACTAAAATCCCTCTGAGAAAGTACAATTAATTTGTTAAAATTGAGGTAATTTACATACCACAAAATTTAAAGTGTATAATTCAGTGGGTTATAATGTATTCACCAGGTTGTGCAACCATTACTATTACCTGCTTTCATAATTGTTAGTTTTTACTTATGAACTTATAGTTGGGAATCAATTTTGGTATTACTAGTTTTTATAAATGCTAGCCTTTGGTTTTTTGCTTTTACTTTTAATAATTTTGTGCTATATTGCTGTTTACTTCTATGTAAGGGGGGAAAAAGCATTTGTAAGTCATTGATTTATGTACTTATTGGAAGACATGTATGTGTATTTTCAAATCTGTATCAGATACCTTGCAGGGAAGGGGTACTAATGGTTAAGAAGTAGAAGGCGGAATAGGCTTCTCATAGGCTGGCTCCCACTGACTGTTCATAGATGTCTCTTGGGGCCAGAGGCCAGGGAGATGACTTGTTGCTTTGCCTTCAGGATCTTTTTGTTTGTCACTACATTTCCCCAGTTTTAGTTAAATGAATTTCCCAAATGTATATCATATTAATATGATGGCTCTCCATTAATGTATTTTTTAAAAACGTTTTACATACAGACTCACTAAAAAACTTGAAGAAAGGAGAGAAGAAAAAAGGAAAGAGGAGGAACAGGTAAAGTTCATGTACCTAGCATCATTTTACTCTCCTATTAGGTGAGGGAATGTTTGACTTCCTGCTCGATTTGGCAGACTTAGGACGGCTTTCTGGTTAAAGTTTAGCGTTGAAGCACAGTGAAGGAAATTACCTGGCGTCTGTAGTAGGATAATAGTGTATACTTTTTTGTGCTTTTGTTGTAAATTGCTAGGAATAAGTTGGACAATCTTCTTTCCCTCTACAGTGAATCTTTTACACTAAGAATAGATGGACTTGAACTAAAATTGTTTGACGTTGTTGCAGACCAAATTCTTAGTTCCCTTTTATGGAAAAGAAATTTGTAGATCTTTTGCTGAATTTTTCCTCTGGTATTGCTACATTCTGGTGCACCATTGTTTTCCCATCATGTGCACCTAAACTGCATCATCTCTTCGAGGGTCTAATATCAGTTCTTTATGCCAAACAAAGGGCAACCTTAGTGTCCTTACATGGTAACATATTTACTTTACAAACCAGAGACCTGTAATTCTGTTTGTTTTCAAATTACATTACAAACTACATTTTATAACCTTAACAAAACTGCTGGCTAAGATTTACAAATTGGCAGACATTTGACCATTAACCCATGTTGTTAGCAAATTCTTCTAGACCCTTACATTTTATGAAGTTATTTTATTCCTTTAGCTATGCCCTACAACCAGCTCTCCCTGTATATAAAATAATACCTAAGGCAGATTATTAAATTTTTTGGTTCATAAAGCTTAACTTCCTTTTTAATGCAGAGAGAAATTAAGAAGGAAATTGAGAGGAGAAAAACTGGAAAAGAAATGTTGGATTATAAAAGAAAGCAAGAGGAAGAATTAACAAAAAGAATGTTAGAGGAAAGAAACAGAGAAAAGGCAGAAGATAGGGCAGCTCGAGAGCGTATAAAACAGCAAATTGCCTTGGTGAGTAGTAAGTTTATTTTTAATGCTTGACTCTAGTACATTTGTGAAATTGTTGTTCTGTGCACAGTGGTTTTGATTTACTACCAGACTGTGCACACAAAAAGAATAGATTTTAGTGACTCCCAAGAATTCCAATTTCAGCTTCCTTTTAGTAGAAACTGTATATTGGATTAAAATACAGTTAGGATTAAAATTGGGATTGGATAAATAAGATGTGATATATGTATACAGTGGAATATTATTCAGCTATAAGATTAACGAAATCTTGCTATTGGCAACAACTTAGATGGAGCTGGAGAGTAACCGTGCTAAGCAAAATAAGTCAGAAAGACATGCACCATATTGTTTCACTTGTGGAATTTAAAAAACAAAACATGCAAAGGAAAAAAAAAAAGAAATCAAGAAGCAGACTCTTAATTATAGAGACAAACAGTTACAGGGGTGGTGGGTGGGGGATAGATGAAACAGGTGATGGGGATTCAGGAGTGCACCTGTTGGATGAGCACTGGAGTTGTTGAACCACTATATTGTACACTGGAAAGTAATATAACTGTGTTAACTATACTGAAATTAAAATAACAACCGAATAAAAAGAGATTAAAAATTGAGGTGATTTTTTTCAAAGTAATTTTTCTCCGTGTTATGTTATAAATTTTATCCATTGTCAAAGGTAGTTTTCAAAGATTCCTTAGGGATGTGAGGGCGATCTGGCTGCAACATCTGTCACCCTGTAGATTGCCAGGGTTGATTCGGCTGATCTGGCTGGCTAGGTGGGTGTTCCCTTCCTCACCGTTCCATGTGCATCCCTCCTGAAGCTGTGCCCTTGGTTGAAGACAATGGACCTTCCCTGATAGAGGAGGACTGTTCTTAGATCAGGGGTAGCTGTGCTCCCCTGCTGGAACCTCCAGACAGGCTCTCAAGATCCATTTGTAGGAGAAGCAGTCCAAGTAGGTAGTAGGTAGTGGTGCTGCCTGTGGCAGTCTGCCTTTTAAAAAAACCAATTCCCTGGAAAAGAAACTTAGAACTGGTTACCTAGCAGTCTCCTATAGTCACAGCCATTCCATTTTTGGGACATTCAGAAGATTTAGACACATCAAGTAGGAGGTTAGGATGGTTTTGCTATAACTGTTTTTTTGTTTTGTTTTTTTTTTTTTTTTAGCGTTTATTTATTTTTGAGACAGAGTGAGAATTATGGGGGGTGGGCAGAGAGGGAGACACAGAATCTGAAGCAGGCTTCAGGCTCTGTGCTATCAGCACAGAGCCCAATGTGGGGCTCGAACCCACAAACCATGAGATCATGACCTGAGCCAAAGTTGGATGTTTAACTGACTGAGCCACCCAGGTGCCCCACAACTGCTTTTAAAATTAAACAGTTGTAATACATATGAAAGCCAATTCTACCTTAATATTGTTGTTCATTTGTTTACTCAGCAAATATTTATTGATAATGTACTGTGTGCCTGGCCTTTTTCCAGGCTCTGGCAATAGAGTAGTGAACAGAAGCACGTTTGTTTAATAAACAACTCTGGTCCCTGACAGTTAATAAAACTAAAAAATACCAGATCCAGAGTGATAAAAGTCTGCAGTTGACTTTAAGGAATCTCACACATATTTGTATTTGTTCATTGTGTTTAGAAACATGTGAATAGGGCTCTGGGTGGCTCAGTTAAATGTCTGACTCTTGATCTCGGCTCAGGTCTTGATCTCAGGGTCATGAGTGCAAGCCCCACCTTGGACTCCATGCTAGGTGTGGAACCTAGTTAAAAAAAAAAATTGAGGGGCGCCTGGGTGGCGCAGTTGGTTAAGCGTCCGACTTCAGCCAGGTCACGATCTCGCGGTCCGTGAGTTCGAGCCCCGCGTCAGGCTCTGGGCTGATGGCTCGGAGCCTGGAGCCTGTTTCCGATTCTGTGTCTCCCTCTCTCTCTACCCCTCCCCCGTTCATGCTCTGTCTCTCTCTCTCCCAAAAATAAATAAAAAAAAAACGTTGAAAAAAAAAAAAATTGAGGGGCACCTGGGTGGCTCAGTTAAGTGTCCGGCTTCGGCTCAGGTCATTATCTCACGGTTGATGCGTTTGAGCCCCGCATCAGGCTCTGTGCTGACAGTTCGGAGCCTGGAACCTGCTTTGGATTCTCTGTCTCCCCCTCTCTCTCTGCCTACCCCTTCCCACCCCTCATGCTCTCTCTCTCTCTCTCTCTCTCTCTCTCTCTCAAAAATAACCATTAAAAAAATCTTTTTAAATTTAAAAAATAGAAACGTGTGAATACATCACTCTAGCAGTGAAAGATAGTGTCCGACATTTGTTTTAAAGGACCGTGCAGAGAGAGCTGCTCGTTTTGCAAAGACAAAGGAAGAAGTAGAAGCTGCTAAAGCTGCTGCTTTGTTGGCCAAACAGGCAGAAATGGAAGTCAAGAGGGACTCTTCTGCAAGAGAAAGAAGGTACTTTATTTCCTGCTGAATTATCTATGTGTATGTGGCTGCTGAGGAGAATAGCAATTGTGGCCAGCTTTTTAACACTTATGTGTGCTGTGGCTGTTGTAAGTAGTTCCAGAAGGATATATTAACTGGTATTATAGTTGCCATTGGTATTTGTCACTTAATGTGAATGTACAGTGTAACGGTACTAAGTCACTTCTAAAAGAAGGCTCAGGGATGGGGCGCCTGGGTGGCTCAGTCAGTTAAGCGTCTGACTTTGGCTCGGGTCATGATCTCGCGGTTTGTGGGTTCGAGCCCTGCGTCGGGCTCCGTGCTGACAGCTCAGGGCCTGGAGCCTGCTTTGAATTCTGTGTCTGCCTCTCCCCAACTTGTGCTCTGTCTCTCTCTCTCTCTCTCTCTCTCTCTCTCAAAAATAAATAAAATGTAAAAAAAAAAAAAAAAAAATTGTTTAAAAGAGGGCTAGGGGCGCCTGAGTGGCATAGTCAGTTAAGTATCTGGCTCTTGGTTTGGGCTCAGGTCATGATCTCATGGTTCATGAGATTGAGCCCTGATTTGGGCTCTGTGCTGGCAGCACGCAGTCTGCTTGGGATTCTCTCTCTTCCTGTCTCTCTGCCTCTCCCCCTCTCGTTTTGTCTCCCCCTCAAAATAATAAATAAACTGGAAAAAAACCTAAAAGAAGGCTCAAGAAATCTGTTTTCAAAAGACAGACAAAGCACATACATTGAAATGATTATAGTGGTTATCTTATTATATGTATTAGGACTCTTTAGTTTTGAGAATCTCAGATGAAATAGAATTAAGCAAAAGAGGGAATCCATTGGTTCTGCAATTGGGATTTCCACTGATGGATTTGTTTAGGCGTAGCTAGATCCAGGAATTTAAAAGATACTTTCTCTCTCTCTTTTTAATCTCATTTTTTTTCCTTAATTTTTTTTAACGTTTATTCATTTTTTTCTTGAGAGACAGAGAAAGAGCACAAGCAGGGGTGGGGCAGAGAGAGAGAGGGAGACACAGAATCCGAAGCAGGTGCTAGGCTCTGAGCTGCCAGCACAGAGCCCAAGGCAGGGCTCAAACTCACGAACCGTGAGATCATGGCCTGAGCCGAAGTCGGATGCTTAACCGACTGAGCCACCCAGGGGCCCCATCTCTTGTTTTTTTTCTGTTTTAGCTTCATTCTTAGAAAAACTTTTATGACGATGTCAGGAGAACCCAGGGTTTCTTGGCACCTTCAGGATCTTGAGTTCCTGATCCCAGAGAGAAAAAAGTCTTTTTCTCAAAAAGCCCATATCATTCACTGAGGAGAATTCTGATTGACCCTATTTGGCTGATGTGGCCACCTTCAGATCAATCCCTGTGTTTGCTTATATTGGCTGTCTGGTTGGGAAAGTTGACATGCATACTTCCTTGGTGAGGAGGTTGGGGAAATGTTACTGATAACCATACCAGAATGAATGACAGGTAGCAGGGATAAGGCAGTTCCCAAAACAAAAATATGTTGTGAAGACAAAAATACAGATTTCCAGTACATCCTACATTTTGGTTAATATTTATTTTCTTTTCTGTATTTTCTATATTGGAAAATTAACAAGTATTACCTTTGTAATCAGAAAAACTACTTTTTAAAAACTGTTTTCTAAAAGTAATGAAATACATGGGGCACCTGGGTCGTTCAGTCAGTTAAGCATCCAGCTTTAGCTCAGGTCATCGTCTCACAGTTTGTGGGTTCGAGCTCCATATCAGGCTCTATGCTTACAGCTCAGAGCCTGGAGCCTGCTTTGGATTCTGTGTCGCCCTCTCTGTCTCTCAAAGGTAAAGAAATAAACATTAAAAACTAAAAAAAAAAAAACTAAAGTAAAAATAAAAAAAATAAAAACTAAGGGTACTTGGGTAGCTCAGTTGGTTAAGTGTCCTGACTTCGGCTCAGGTCATGATCTCACCATTCCCGAGTTCGAGCCCCACGTCGGGCTCTGTGCTGACAGCTTAGAGCCTGGAGCCTGCTTCATATTCTCTGTCTCCGTCTCTCTGCCCCTCCCCTACTTGTGTTCTGTCTCTCAAAAATAAACATTAAAAAAAGTTTAAAAAATAAATAAAAGTAATAAAATACTTAAGAATATATGTAATGAAAGTGTGAGACTTATACACTGAGAACCAGAAAACATTTTTGAAAGAAGTAAAGCAGACCTACATACATGGAGGAACATTCTGTATTCATAGATCAGAGGACTTAATATTGTTAAGATGGAAGTAGAAAAGGAGCTTAAAGAGTGAAAAGAAAAAGGGGAAAAAAATAATGGCAGTACTCCCCAAACTGATATGTGGATTCAAAATAATCCCTATGAGAATTCCAGTAGATTTTTTTTTTTTTTTTTTTTTTTGGCCACGAGTTTTGGAGGAACCTGATCCCTAAAATTCATATGGAAATGCAAGGGACCCAGAAGGCCAAAATAATCTGGAAAAAGAACATAGTTGGAAGATGCAGATTTTTAAATTTTAAAACAAAGCTACAGTAACTGAGACAATGTGATATTGGCATAAGGATGGTTGTATGGATCTGTGTATTAGAATTGAGTCCCCAAAGCATTTATGGTCAGTTGATTTTTTTTAAGTGGTACCAGGACCATTCAGTGGGGAAAGAATAGACTCTTTAACAAATGGTGCTTGGACACATCCAAAAGAATGAATTGGTACCCTTACCTCACACCATATTAAAAATTAATTCAGAGGGGCACCTGGGTGGCTCAGTCGGTTGGGCGGCCGACTTTGGCTCAGGTCATGATCTTGCGGTCCGTGAGTTCTAGCCCCGCGTCGGGCTCTGTGCTGATAGCTCAGAGCCTGGAGCCTGCTTCAGATTCTGTGTCTCCCTCTCTCTGACCCTCCCCTGTTCATGCTCTGTCTCTCCCTGTCTCAAAAATAAATAAACGTTAAAAAAAAAAAAAAATTCAGAGGGAAACCTGGGTGGCTTAGTCGGTTAAGTGTCCAACGTCAGCTCAGGTCACAATCTCATGTGTCATGAGTTCAAGCCCTGCATTGGGCTCTATGCTGTCAGTGCAGAGCCTGCTTTGGATCCTCTCTCCCCCTCCTTCTCTGCCCTTCCCCTACTTGCTCATTTGCTCTCTCAAAGAGAAATATTAAAATTAACTCAGAAAAAAAATTAATTCAAAATGACCATCTACCTCAAATGTAAAAATTGCAAGTATAGGGTCACCTAGGTAGCTTGGTCAAGTGTCTGACTCTTGATTTTGGCTCAGGTCATTATCTCACGGTTTGTGGGATTGAGCCCCACATCGGGCTCTGCACTGATACTGCAGAGCCTGCTTGGGATTCTCTCTCTGCCCCTCCCTTGTCTCAAAAATAAATAAATAAGAATTTTTAAAAAGTCATAGGTATAAACTCTTAGAAAAAAAAATTAGAAAATCTTGTGATCTTGGAGAAAGCAATGATTTTTAAACATGACACAAAAAGCACAAGCAGCAAAAAAAAGCAATAGATAAGTTAGACTTCATCAAAATGTAAAACTTTGTGTTTCAAGGGACATCATCAAGAAAGTGAAAAGATAGCTCTCAAAATTGGAGAAAATATTTGCAAACCATATATCTGATAAGAGACTTGATCTAGAATACAAAAAGAAGTCTTTAATAACTCAACAGTAAAGAGCAAACCACCCAGTTTAAATATGGGAAAAGGATTTGAATAGACATTTCTCCTGAGAAGATACACAAATGGTCAGTAAGCCATATAAAAAGATGCTCAACATTATTAGTCATTAGGAAATTCAGATTAAAACTACAGTGAGATACTGTTTTATATCCTCCAGGATGCCTAAGCTTATTTATTTATTTTTTTAATGTTTATTTATTTTTGAGAGAGAGAGAGAGAGCATGAATGGGGAAGGGGCGGGGAGAGAGGGAGACACAGAATCCAAAGTAGGCTCCAGGCTCTGAGCTGTCAGCACAGAGCCTGATGCGGGGCTCGAACTCACAAACTATGACAGCGTGACCTGAGCCGAAGGTAGACGCTTAACCAACTGAGCCACCCAGGCACCCCTGGATGCATAAATTTAAAGAAACAACCAACACAGCTTTTGAGTATGTGGACACTTTGGAAGCCTTCTATACCACTGATAGTATTATAAATATTATTCAGCAGTCAAAAGGAATGAAGTAGCTGACACATGCTACGACATGGGTGAACCTTGAGAAAATAATGGTACGTGAAAGCCAGTTACCAAAAGTCACACATTCTATGTTCCATTATATGAATTGCCTGAAATAGGCAAATTCATAGAGACAGAAAGTAGCGCAGTGCTTCTCGCCAAAGGGCTAGGTGAAGAAATAGGGAGTAATTGCTGATAGGTTTAGTTTCTTTTTGGAGTGATGAGAATGTTTTGGAGCTAAATAGTGGTGATGGTTGCCCAACTATAACTATAATAAAAACCACTAAATTAATTGTATGTTTTAAAAGGGTAAATTTTATGTGAATTGTATCTTGATAAAGCTGTTACTAAAAAGAATAAATGAAGAGGTCTGACAGAGGAAAAAAAACCTGTTTTCATTTTGTACATCTTCATTTCCATTTTCTCACAATGATCTTGTTTGAAAATAAGGTGAGGTAAGATACTGATTTTAATTTTCTTTTTTCATAGCACTATTGCACGAATTCAGTTTCGTCTGCCTGATGGTTCTTCTTTTACAAATCAGTTCCCTTCTGATGCTCCTCTAGAAGAAGCAAGGCAGTTTGCTGCCCAGGTAAATTTATGTCTTGTCTTGAGTTGTAGTAAAGGTAGATGAATAGGTTATTAAAATGTAGGAGGGGAAAATCTCCACATCTGATTTGTAGAGTGTGGATAAGTCATGATTTATCCCCAGGAGGATTTATCCCTCTGGGGCTTGGGGGGGCTTCCATCATGTATTAGTGCCATATAAGAAAAGCATATCTGTTGCACAGAAGTAGGGATTTGCTGATATGGTACGCTTTGGAAACTTTTCTCACTGCTTCATACACTCAGCTGGAGGAATGAAAAGCAAATGATTTTCCAAAGGTCTAATCTGAGGGAGTTGTTTCCTGTAAAAAGATGCAATTTTTCTTCCTCTCTCTCCACATTCTCTGCAGGTCGCTTTGGGGCTTGCCGTTTTCCTGCAAAGGCCAGGCCTAAAGATCAGTAATCTTTATTTGGTTATAAGTATCTTCTTCAGGAATTTACTTCCAGAATGTGGCCTTACTCAAAAGCTGAAAGAGTGTGAAATTACATTTCTTAGAAAATGAGATATGAGTAATTTCAAATTACAGTTGACCCTTGAACAGTGTATTAAGGGGTGCCAGCTCCCTGCACAGTCAGATCCACGTGTAACTTCCAATTCTGTGAAAACTGAACTATTCATAGCCTACTGTTGACCAGAATCCTTACCAATAGCAGTTGATGAACACATTTTGTTGTTGTTTTGTTTTGTTTAGAGAGCGAGAGCATGTGAGTGAGGGTGAAGGGTAAAGGGAGAGAGAGAAAATTGTAAGCAGGTTCCACACTTAGTGCAGAGCCTGACACAGGGCTTGATCCCACGACCCTGGGATCATGACCTGAGCCAAAATCAAGAGTTGGATGCTCAACTGACTGAGCCACCCTGGTGCCCCATATTTTTTATCATATGTATTCTTTACTGTTTTCTTACAATAAAGTTAGCTAGAGAAAGGAAAATGTTAAGAAAATCATAAGGAGGAAAGCATACATTTACAGTTCTGTATTGTAAAAATCCTTGAATAGGTGGGCCCACACAGTTCAAACCCATGTTGTTCAAGGTTCAACTGTAGTTTTTATTCTCTGATTGAGCCCTTATTCAAAATGGATTTTAGGCATCAGATGTCCTTCAGGTTCTAGGCTTATCATATATCCCGCTGTTTGTCTCATGTATCTTTTTAAGGTCAAAATTAGGGTTCAGATCTTTCCCTTAGACCACCTCTCCCCATTTAGTCTGCTGTCTCACTTACGGATCCTGAGAGGATACCTAAAAGCTGTCTGCCTTCCTCCACTGTGGAGCTGGGCTGTGCAGTATAAAAACATTTTTAAGAAGTCTTTTTCCTTAAGCTTAAATTGGAAGCAACCCCCAATAGTTCTTTTATTCTTTTACCTTGGAGCTTCACTTGGGCCCTCACAAAAGGGAGTGCTTACTCCTGGTCTGAGTCTTAACCACCTCTGTCACAGGTAAGTAAAGAGGAAGCCACATGAGAAAAAAAAGTCTTTACATCAGTCCTATTAGAAATTTGTCTCAGTACAGTAACCTAATTTTATATTTTTGCATGACCTCATGTTAAGAGTGACAACAGCGAGAGGTACGTATATGATGACCTCTAGTAAAAAAAAAAAAAAAAGACAGAAACATAAGTGTTAGTCTCTTTCTTTGGAATCTTCTAGGGAGAGAGATTTTACAAGTACAGATTTTACAAGTAGAGGTGACTTAAAATTATGAAGGTGATTGCAGTGCTGCCCAGCGTAGGTTCCTGGTTCTGGGAATGTATGTGTAGCATGAATTGACTATAGACCATTTACTTTTTGAGATAAGGAAGAGGTGAAACTCATGTTCTGTATATGAGGAAAGTTCCGGACTATTCCAAATTTTTAATAGGGAATGCAGATGTATATTGGAGAGAGTAATAGAAGTTTGCCAAAGTATAGTGAAAACTAATGGCAAACTGCAGCAGTATTTATTTAAAAAAAAAATTTTTTTTAACGTTTTTATTTCTTTTTGAGACAGAGAGAGACAGAGCATGAATGGGGGAGGGGCAGAGAGAGAGGGAGACACAGAATCGGAAGCAGGCTCCAGGCTCTGAGCCATCAGCCCAGAGCCCGACGCGGGGCTCGAACTCACGGTCCGCGAGATCGTGACCTGAGCCGAAGTCGGACGTTTAACCGACTGAGCCACCCAGGCGCCCCAAACTGCAGCAGTATTTAAAAGAGATATATAATTGTCCATTTTTATTCACTTTATTTAGGTGGGTTTTTTTTAAGTTTATTTATTTTTAAATGTTTGTTTTTTGGCAGAGTGAACAAGGTCATGAGTGGGGAAGGGGCAGAGAGAGAGGGAGACACAAGCAGGCTCCACACTGTCAGCTCAGAGCCCAATGATGGGCTTGAACCCATGAACCATGAGATTGTGACCTGAGCCGAAATCAAGTCAGAAGCTTAACTGACTGAGCCACCCAGGTGCCGCTATTTATTTATTTTGAGAGAGAGAGAGAGAGAGAGCAGGCACACATAGGCAGTTGGGGGAGGGACAAAGAATCCCAAGCAGGCACCAAGCCACCAGCGCGGAACCTGATGCAGGGCTGAACTCAAGAGCTGCGAGATCGTGACCTGAGCTAAAATCAAGAATTGGACACTTAACCAACCAACCAAATAGGGAGCCACCCAGGCACCCCTATTTTAGGAACTATATTCTTGCTATTTTGTGGTCATTTTTGAGTTGTAAAAGCTTTTAGGTACTATTAGGATTTGCTGGCTTTCAGCTACTTGTTAAAGCACAAAGTTTTTATAAAGTTTTTTTGAGTTTACATTTGAATGAACTTTAAAATTAAGGTAATTTGAATTATAGCAGTCATTTTGGATGCATATGGCTATGTAATATCTTACTTTAAAAGGGCACCTTTGTAAGGTTTTAAACTTATTGTTATGTTACAGACTGTCGGCAACACTTACGGTAATTTTTCACTAGCAACTATGTTTCCCAGGAGGGAATTTACCAAAGAAGATTATAAAAAGAAATTACTGGATTTGGAACTTGCCCCAAGTGCTTCAGTGGTACTGTTGCCAGTATGTATATACATACATATTTTTTCTATCTTTAAATCCCATTTGTCCTACTTTTGATCATTTCTTTTTTTTTTTTTTTTTTTTTTTTTTTAAATTTTTTTTCAACGTTTTTTTTTTTTTGTTGGGACAGAGAGAGACAGAGCATGAACGGGGGAGGGGCAGAGAGAGAGGGAGACACAGAATCGGAAACAGGCTCCAGGCTCCGAGCCATCAGCCCAGAGCCTGACGCGGGGCTCGAACTCACGGACCGCGAGATCGTGACCTGGCTGAAGTCGGACGCTTAACCGACTGCGCCACCCAGGCGCCCCTGATCATTTCTTATAATTAGCAGAAGGGAACATGAAAGATGTACTATGGATAATTAAATTCACATTATCCAAAAATGTTAGGTCAATTTATTGTTCTGTTAACCTGTGCATTTTATATTTGTATTGCTAGTGAGACACTAAATAAATAAATTTTAGTTTTCAACTTTTTCTCATCTGTTTTCATGTATATAAATGACCAGTAGGAGAAGAAAATGCAGCGTATCTGTCTAATGAATAGAGTTAGTGGTGCTTTTTTTTTAAGTTTATTTAAGTAATCTCTGCACCCAATATAGAGCCCAAAGTCATGACCCCAAGATCAAGAGTCACTCCTCTGACTGAGCCAGCCAGGCGCCCCAGATTTAGTGTCTTTTATTTATGTATGATTTGGCTGTTTACCAAGTTTTTTAAAAAAGATTTTATTTTGACATAAAAATAACATGAATTTTTTAAACATATAAATCACATTTGATCCTCATAACAGTGTTTTAATCTCTGATGAAGCAAAGAGGCTCAGAAAGTTCTTTTTTTAATTTTTAAAAAATGTTTCTTTTCAGAGAGAGAGGGAGGGACAAAGAGAGAGGGAGGGAGAGAGAGGGAGGGAGGGAGGGAGGGAGGGAGGGAGGGAGAGAGAGAGAGAGAGAGAGAGAGAGAGAGAGAGAGAGAGAATATCCCAAGCAGGCTCCATGCTGTCAGCGCAGAGCTGGAGGTGGGGCTCGATCCCATGAACCATGAGATCATGATCTGAGCGGAAATCAAGAGTCAGATGCCCAACCAGCTGAGCCACCCAGGCACCCCGAGACTCAGAAAGTTTAAATGATTTTGCCAAGGCATCCCCTAAGTGCCAGAGATGGTATGAGAGCCTGGGTCTTCTATATTTTGATTAGGATAGTTTTGCTGGTTCTGAACCAGAACTCCACACCTAAAACAACCTTCCAGTAATCAGGATTTATTGTATTCACTGAGGTTTTGTTGAAGCCTTTTCCTCTTTTTTTAATCATCAAGGAAGACTTTTCCTTCCAAAGTTAATTTCATTACAAAGTTTAGTTCTTATAAAAATAATTGCTTCAAGAACTACTTTCTAGTTTCACTGTAGTGATTACTCCTTTAAAAAACAGCTCTTGGAGTTCCCAGTAGTTTATATAAAATATACACCTGAAAAACAGCAGAAGATAGTAATTTTACCTGTTTACAGTAAACTAAAATCAATGAGACTTTCCTTTTCCAGATAAAGATTCATCTAGAACCTTGAGTGTGACGTGATGGGGCTCATGTAGCCTTTATTGAGATTGATTCATTAATTTTTAGGCAGGAAGACCAACTACATCCATGGTACATTCTTCCAGTGGAGACTTTTGGACGTTGTTGGGGACAGTCCTTTACCCATTCCTTGCCATCTGGAGATTGATTAGCAACTTCTTATTTAGTAACCCTCCTGCACAGACTTCTGTGAGAGCGGCGGCATCGGAACCCTCAAACCTTGCTTCATCTAGCAACTCAGAGAAAAGGTATCTGTGTTTACCCCGTTTGCTAAATGTGTTAGTAATGCCCAATACCTTATTCAAAATGAACACTTTTGTTATGGGTAATCGGCCATCTTTCTACTTAGAGAAAAAACCCTAAATGTTCTGAAGTTTTACTCTGTCATCTTTCCTGGGAAGCTCACTACCTGAGTTTCTCAGCTGTATTTCTTTCTTTTTTTTTTTTTTTTTGTATATAATTTATTGTCAAATTGGTTTCCGTACAACACCCAATGCTCATCCCAACAGGTGCCCTCCTCAATGCCCATCACCCACTTTCCCCTCCCCTCCCACTCCCCATCATCCCTCAGTTTGTTCTCAGTATTTAAGAGTCTCTTATGGTTTGCCTCCTTCCCTCTCTGTAACTTCCCCCCTCCCTTCCCTTCCCCCATGGTCTTCTGTTAAGTTTCTCAGGATCCACATATGAGTGAAAACATACAGGATCTGTCTTTCTCTTCTTGACTTATTTCACTTAGCTTAATACTCTCTGGTTCCATCCACATTGCTGCAAATGGCCAGATTTCATTCTTCCTCATTACCAAGTAGTATTCCATTGTATATATAAACTACATCTTCTTTATCCATTCGTCAGTTGATGGACATTTAGGCTCTTTCCATAGTTTGGCTATTGTTGAAAGTGCTGCTATAAACATTGGAGTACAAGTGCCCCTATACATCAGCACTCCTATATCCTTTGGGTAAATTCCTAGCAGTGCTATTGCTGGGTCATAGGGTAGATCTATTTTTAATTTTTTGAGGAACCTCCACACTTTTCCAGAGCGGCTGCACCAGTTTGCGTTCCCACCAATAGTACAAGAGGGTTTCCGTTTCTCCACATCCTCTCTGGCATCTGTGGTCTCCTGATTTGTTCATTTTAGCCACTCTGACTGTTAGCTGTCTTTCTAAAACCTACTCCACCAAAATCAATTCCACCTCTGTTGGTTTTAGTATTTCATTTATTCAGTTCCTTTTTTTTTTTTTTTTTTGAGAGAGAAAGAGAGACAGCACGAACGGGGAAGGGGCAGAGGGGGAGAGAATCTAAATAGGCTCCATATCCAACACAGAGCCCAATGCAGGGTTCATTCTCACCACCACGAAATCATGACCTGAGCCAAAATCAAGAGTTGGAAGCTTAACTGACTGAGCCACTCTGGTGCTCCTCATACATTGTTTTTTTAGAGGTGTCATTGTGCTTCAGATAATTTTAAGCCCTGGTGGTTCTTTCATCTGCTCCCTGTCTTCTCTGGGTCATTCAGAGAAAAATCAAACTGAGGAAATGATATTCACTTGAAAACAGTCACTTCTTCAGAGAATTATTTTCAACTAGTCCCTTAACCAAGAGGCCTTACTTTTTATTGCTGAAGGCCAGGGTTAGAATGGTAATTCTAACCACTAATGGTTTTAGCTTATATCTCTGTTAAAGATTCTGCATATTTGAGTATGGAAACCAATTTGACAATAAATTTCATATATTGGAAAAAAAGAAAAAAAAAAAAGATTCTGCATATTTGAAACGGGTTAACAGGAAATATTTTCCTAGAAGTTGGGATTATAGCTTTTCTAGTAAGTTATAGCATGATTTATTATAATTACTATCTCTTGTTCTTAAACACTATACTGTTAAGCCATTAGTAGGCATTATAGCAAATGCGCCAATGCTCTGTAATTAGTAATGAAAATCCTTGCCTCTGTGTGCCATCAGTAAGGAGAATCCTTAGTCTTATGTCCTGTTGACTCTCTAGATGAAGATTTATGTAAATACTGACATTGGGCTGATTCAGCCTTTATCTTAGTTTCTGTTATAACTATTAGAAAGACCAGTTATATCCTTAATACATCACTCAAATGCGGATACCAGGAAGTCCTTCTCTAGACTGGGAACAGCATTCAGACTAGGTCTTATTAGTCCTGACTTTTAGAACTCTTACTGAGCAATGGGTAGAACCATTTAATCCTGAATTACTATTATGTAGCACAGCTTGCTGTGTGGGCTTTTATTTTTGTTCTTTAAAATTATTTTTTCAGCTCCCATGGACTTTCCTTAAAATACAGCTGCCTGTACTAATGGAAGTTTAAAGGAAACAGTTTTGTATTACTGTTGTTTTCACTTTCATTTTGCCTTCTCTTTTGTCCCTCTTACATTAGGGAACCAGTCAGAAAAAGAGTGCTGGAGAAACGGGGAGAAGATTTTAAAAAGGAGGGGAAGATCTACAGATTGAGGACTCAAGATGATGGTGAAGATGAAAACAACACTTGGAATGGAAACTCTACTCAACAGATGTAGTGTGACAAGTACTGTATGTGCAATAATCATTGTTTCTCTTATGATTTAATTCAACTAAAATTCTACTGGAGAAGTGGACTGCTTTTTCCTTTTCCAACTGGTCTATAAAGTGTCTCTCTATCCCTGCTTAGTGGGTTAAAGTTGTTTAACTCCTCAGACAAGTCAGGAAATGAAATAACTGTCCTTGCGTATGGTAACCAACTGCTAGAAGCCTAAAAGAATCAAAAGGTCTGCCACAGCCTCCCTTTATCAGCTTTCTTACTCAGTATTTCATATACCCCATTAGCCCTGTGCTGTCAGATGATGCATTTTGTTTAAAGCTGTTTTGCTCCAGAACTTCTAAGTCCACACCAAGTAACTGGTATGTCACTGAGTAATTTGACTCTGGGTCAGAGCATTTTAACTAGTCAATCAGATGATAATTTATGTTTAATTTTTCTCTTTTTGCTCATCAGCTGCAAGCAAAATCTTGTAGTTTTTAATCTTAAACACTGAATAAAAAAATCTTTTCCAAAAATCGAAATGATTTTAGTTTTGCTTTAAGTTTTGGTATCTTAGCATCTTTTTGTCATATAGGGATCTCTTGAGGTCACGTGTGTGTTTTTCCCTCCAGTACTGCCCTGGAGCTAAGTCGGGAAAGTAGCTGTGACCACCCTACTTTAATTATCAGTGAAGGAAGAAATTTTCTGATAAATGTTGATGCCGTGTTAGTGTCCATCCTGTCAGTGAGGCATCATGTTGTTTGCTTAATGTTACCTTCCATGTTCTCATCAGATGCAAAACAGCTCTTAAATTACAACTAGTCTCTCACCTTTATTGCGAAGTTTTGCTCTGGACAAATTTCACAGATCTAAAGTACCTCTGTAGGACAAGAAGTGTGGAATAAAGATAGGCCTTTTCCTCATTTTTTTTTTTTTTAAGTTTATTTATTTTGAGAGAGAATGAGCATGATTAGGGGAGTGGCAGAGAGAAAGAGAGAGGATCCCCAACAGGCTCTGTGGTGTCATCACAGACACCCCACATGAGGCTCCATCCAACAAACCATGAGATCATGACCTGAGCTGAAATTGAGAGGTCCAGCTGAGCCAACCACCCAGGCACCCCTCATTTAGTTATTCTTAAGAATTTTTTAAAATATTTGTTTACGTTTGAGAGTAAGTGTACACACAAGTGAGTGGGGGAGTAGCAGAGAGAGGGAGACAGAGAATTCCCAAGCAGACACAGGCTCCATGCTATCAATGCAGAGCCTGACATGGGAGCTTGAACCCATGAACTGTGAGAACATGACCTGAGCCAAAATCAAGAGGTGGAAGTTCAACCAAAATGAGCCACACAGGCACCCCTGGTTATTCTTAAGAATTTTAAAGAGATTCTTTTTTTGTTTGTTTGTTTAATGTTTATTTTTGAGGGAGAGAGTGAGCTGGGGGGGGGTGGAAAGAGGGAGACACAGCATCCAAAGCAGGCTCCAGGCTCCAAGCTGTCAGTACAGAGCCTGACACGGGGCTCAAACTCACGAACTGCAAGATTATGACCTGAGCCAACGTTGGACACTTAACCGACTGAGCCACCGAGGCACCCCAGAATTTTAAAGAGATTCTTAACCTGACTTATATGATACTTCTTCCCTATGTTTTTGGTATTAGAGAGCACTAAATTCATGATATTTGAAAAAGAGAGTAAACTTGACAGTTCTTTTTTTAACCTTCCATTTTTAGACTAGAAGATAGTGCTTTTGAGTGAAGATACAGACTGACTTAATTTTGTAATGGGAGGAAGAAATATTCTTAGAAAATTTTGTTTTTTACCTATGAAATACAGTGAGTTGTAAAAATGGTAATACTGTTGTTGTCAAGGAAACAGCCAGGCGGTCATGTTGGGAAGAATGAAGACTGGTTATACACTTTCTGGAAAACATCGGCAACCTTAAATGTTTCAAATTCCTTGATCAGTTTTTCTAAGGAATGATCATAAATGTAGACAAAGTTTAGGTAGAAACATACTCATTAAGTCTTATACCAACTAAATGCCTTGTGCAGAAATAATTAACTTTTGATAAGGATAAATGGTACAATATTTATCAATTCAGTGTAACATCTGTATAGTGACTGAGTACCTGTTATATGTTAGGAGAAAACAGCAGAATACAGAGTTGTAGGTATGTTGTGATCTCAGCTTTGAAATAGTACATGTATTAACATAATGTAAAGAAAACAGCCAAACATTAACAATAGTAGGAGTGTTCTATGTGCTTTTAATTTCTTTTGCACCCTAGTAGGTTTTCATGATTTTCTGATTTTCTGCAATGATCGTATTACTTGCATAATTTAAAAAGTGAGTTTGGAAAAAGAAAAATTTCCAGTAAGCATCCCATTGGAGTAAAGGTTTGTAATCTTAATATATAGCAATACGTGATTTTAAAAAACCAAAATCTTTCAAATGGGTGTGACCCTGCTAGTAACTATTAGAAATATACTTGTAGAAACTTGGAGTATCTCAGGTCAGTTTGCCTTGAAAAAAGTTCAATATAGATCTCAGAGAAACACATAAAAGAATAGTTCATTACCTTTGAGTAGGAGGATCCCTCCTCAGTTTTATATTTTAAAAAGTGTATTTGGTAAAAAAATTCAAAACAGTATATAGAAGGCTGTAAGATGAAAATGTAATATCTTTCCTTGCATCTTACCCCCAGTCCTATTCCCCAGAGGTAACCTCTAGTCACATTTTGTAATCTACAGAAAAACTTTATGCATATACAAGCAAATAATGTGATCTTTATTTTGTAACAATATTATATGTTCTGTATCTTGCTCCTTTACTTACACAGTCTTGAAGATCTTTTCCCTGTCAACACATAACTACCTCGTTCTCATTATTAATGGCTGCGTAGCAGCTTACTTATAAATATATGCTAACTTAACCATCCATTTTCTGGTGGCATCCATTGGTTATTACAGGGTTTTGTTTTTGTTTTTCTATTAGAAATATTGCTATAGTGAGCATCTTTGGGACAGTATCTGTCTTCTTAGCTGTGAAAATATATCTGTAGGATATGTTTGGATAATTGAGTCATTGAGTGTTTGCAGTTTTGAATTATAAGTGATGCTGCCAGATTGCCTCCTTTAAAGGCTCTTGGAATTTAGCCTCCCACCAGCAGTGACTGAGAATGTTGATTTCCCCACATTCTTACCAACACTGTTACACTTTTTTATCTTTATCCGTGGTAGATGAAAAATTATATGCATTGTGTTGATCACAAATGAGGTGGAACATCTTTTAATATTGGTTACTTCAATTTTCTGAGAAATGCCTGTATTTGCCAATTTTTATTTTTTCATCTTCATTGATTTTTAAAAATTCCGTGTATATAAGGAAAAATA
This sequence comes from Panthera uncia, assembly GCF_023721935.1. NCBI lineage: Eukaryota > Metazoa > Chordata > Mammalia > Carnivora > Felidae > Panthera > Panthera uncia. The sequence goes on along the minus strand of NW_026057584.1, from coordinate 92,796,381 downwards.
GCCCTTTGTCTAGCATATGCTATAAATATTATTCCCTCTTTTATCTTTTGACGAGTATGTTGGTTGTTAAGTTTTTGCCACAATATTCATGTGATCAGATTTATCGGTGTTTTTCTTGATGGTTTCTGGGTCCTGAGTCTTGCTTATCAATACCTTTCTTTAAAAATTAATTTTAAAAAAATCACCTAGCTGTCCTAGTATTCTCCTAGCCTTCCCTGTGGCTAACATCCTCAGGAGCTAACCTCTTGACCCCACCACCATTTATGAACTACTCCCATTTCCCCCCCTAATGTGGCATGCCATCTTTGTCATGTACTTTATGCTCACATGTAGTTGGTTTATTATATACTCTCTTCTTTTGTTGCTCTTTTCTTTTCTCCCTCTGCTACCAAGCTGTTTTTGACAACTAACTTCATAATGTTTTGGTATTCTTTTTTTGCCCAGATTATTCTGGCTCTTTGTACATTTTTTGTCCCCAAAAAAGTAACACTGAATTTAAGATTTAGATATAATTGGCCACTTATAATACTGACTCTTTCTGCCTAAGAAGTATTTCTAATATCAGTTTTAGAACCGTCTTTACCCTCGGAGAAAAATGCTTGTATACCACAAATTGTCAGGTTGGGGCCCCTGGCAGTGAAACATTGGATAGGAATTTTCTACGGATACACCAAATTCAGGGAAAGAATGCCTACAAGAAACAAAATTTCAGGTATGATTATTTATTTATTTATTTATTTAAAGTAGACCCCACCCCACATGTGGGGTTCAACTCATGACCCTGAGATCAAGAGTTGCATGCTCTACCGACCGAGCCAGCCAGGCCATCCCGTGATCACTTTTTTAAATCTAGTTGAAAACCACACTTTATTTTTAAATAGCATTCTCCAAGATATCTAGAAAGAATGTATAGACCAAATAGGTTTTAAAGTATTCTATACTGAGATTATCTTATTATTATTAGCATATTTGAGGGGAACCGATAAAGACCACATCTTCTTGTACTCCCACCACTACTCTGGGTGTGTTTTGTAAATAAACACACAAAAGGATCAGGTGTGCTTTCTATGCCTGATCTCCAAAATGTGCTTGCTAGAGACAGTGAGACATGGTCCTTTATCCTCAAGAAGCTGAGAGTAGAGAAATATGCATCTCCAGCATAACATGGACTAGCTGTAATAGGGGGTATTTACAAGCCAAGTAAAGGGAGAAGTGTTTTGGGGATTCAGGGAAGCTGTGCTGAGGGAAAAATGCATTATTTGCACTGAGACTTGAAGGCATTTCAGGAGAAAGGGCATCCTAGGGAGAAGAATGCTATTTGCAAATACACAAAGGAAGATGAGCTAGTCAAGGATTTACACGAGGTTCAGAATTATCACAGATTGAGAGAGGAAGAAAGGAAACAGGCTAAGTGAACCGAGGGCAGATCACCTGGGCCTTGTAAGCCATACTTGGGTCCTTAGAAGTCGTCCTGGACAGGGGAGAGACAGGAAAGACAAAAAGGTGGCTATGGTGGGATAAAGGATCATTCAGAGGTCATCTTTTTTTGTATGTTAGGGTCTCTGCCAATGGAATATATAATGTAAGCAGAAAGCCTTGATCTAGTGGAAAAGCTTAGAAGCCCCAGAGAGCTTGTGTGACTGCATACCTTCTGTGGAACCTCCCCTCTCAAGGAGAAGCAGCCATAGGACCTAGGACACAGCTCACAGTACCATTTTTCTTTTCTGAGCAACACAAGGTATGAGGCTGAGAGGGAGTCTGAAGACAGGTCAGGAGATGACCTTGCAGTCCATCTACACAGTGGAGTTGATTTCTTGTTTAAAGGACTGCTCTAGTTTTTACTCATATTTCCACCTTTAAAGTTTCTGAACCTTAAAACAGCCCAGTTAAATTAAGTGGCTCACAGACCCACCAGATGAGTTCAGTGCCTGCACCTCTGCATGGCTCAGGGTCTTCAATACCTTAATGAATTCCTGATCCTGGGACAGGATGCAGATATTTCCATTTTCATTAGGGACTGGAGAGCCTTCAAGATTAGTCTCCAACAGTGCAGAAGGCCTTCATGAAGAAGTCTGCTATGGGCAGAAGATCCTAAGGAGTTTTGTGGGCAGCGAAGGCATACAAACTAGATTTGTTTTGCAGAACTGGAGTAGGTGGGAACTCATGGGTCAGAATGCAGAAAGAGTGTTCAATTCCTGTTGGCCTGGTTGTGTTTTCCCTTGCTTGGAGCGCTTACAGTACTTGTATGACAGAAATGTCACACAGCAGACGCCAAGAATCACAAGAGAAAAGAGTACATACAAAGCTGTTTGGGCTTCCGTCACACCTAGTGTTAACCCCAGGAACTGAACTTCCTCCTCCTGCATGGGGCTGACGGTAGGTCCAGCATCTAGGAGAGGACAACAAAGGGCAGATGATGTAGTCATCAGATCAGTGTTAACCTTTATTAAGCACAAGCTAGATCCTTGGAATAGATAAGTCACACAGGTGTCCAGAGTGAGCACATTGCTGAGGTGATGGGATGCGTCCCTTTCACTGAGTTACTGAACCTCTGAATGAAGTAGTTGTATTTTTTAAAAATCTGTGAACAATTAAAATGGATACTTATCTCTTTCTTTTCTATAGTAATTTATGCTTTTTCAGTCATCAAATATTGGGCCTCTACATCATGCCAGGCACTGTTTGCAATCATTGTATTAGATTCTCCTGTCAACCTGGTGGCATGTGCCTCGTTTCTTACCTAAGGTCTTGACACAGTTAGTGGTAGGGCTGGGACAAGAATCTAGACCTGCTCTTCCTAGACCAGGGCCTACTTTCTAGGTAACATTAACCCTGAGTTCCTTTGTTCCATCCTAAGAATGTCTGAAGCATTAAAAAAAAAAAAAAAAAATACTGGTCGAATGAATGAGGGGAATGGAAAGGCAGAGAGGAGGGTAGAAGAAAATAGACCAAAAAGCCCCACTAACCCTCTGGCTAATTTAGTCCCTCCCCGAGCCACATCTCACCTTCTGGCTGGAGACAAGGGTGTGGCCCCGCTGCAGGGTTAGGGAAGCCGTTGCACCGGACTATAGAGGCGAAGAGCTTGGCTGATGCTTTTGGGATCCTTGGCAGAGAAGGGTCCGTGTAGTTCACAAAATGCAGACCAAACCTCTCTGCGAAGCCTGTGGCCCACTCAAAATTGTCCATCACACTCCAAACCGTGTATCCTCGAAGGTCCACCTTATCCTGCACAGTTGCTTAAATGCAGAGGCCACAGCATGAGCTTCCTTCCCTTTGTCTTACAGGACACCATTCCGCCCAGCCTACAAAAGCCATGCCTGCCCACGACTCGCCCACAGTCCCCACTTGCAGGTGCAGGTCCTCTGTGGATGGACCTACAGAGCCATCAGCATGTTTCCAGAAAGGCTCAGCCCTGAACGGAAGTCAGGAACATGGGTAGACTACATTAATCCTGCTGGGTCCTCTGTGATCCTCTCTGTCTCTGCATGTGGGGATACCAGTCTTGGGCAGTGCCTTAGAGTGTTAATACTTCTTCCTAAAGAAAGTAAGTGGCTCTTGGAAAAGATTTTCACTGGAATAGGACTTTCTGTTTGTTTCTACTGCTGCAGTGCTCAGTGTCTTTGACTCAGGGTTAAATAGTCCCTTGTCCTAGTCCCATCCCAGGTGGTTCTGTTGAGCTGAGGGTCTCAAACTTCTGCTTGGGGAACAGACCCGACAGACACCCCGCCCGCCCCCAGCCTACTCCTCCTAGCCCCTGCCCTCATCAGAGCGCTGCTGTTCAGGGACGATCCAGCAGGGAAATGACCCTGGCCAGGAATTCAGGCCTCACTGTATCTGGCTACTGGGTTTGCTTGCTGAGCTTAAATCTAGGAAGGAAAAGACTCGGAGTGTAGCCTCAGAGAAAAGTTTAAACCCAGCAGGAGTGAGAAGCTGCCTGTCATGACAGGGTCTCATGAGTGCAGTACTCCTCTCACTGCAGACATTAGCACGTGTTTCCAACAGTGAAAGGTGCACATGGAGGAAGGGATAGGCCTGCCCTACCTTTGAGCGCCTCATTGATGTAACTGCGGAGGTAGGAGATCCTTAGAGTGTCGTTGAGGTCAGTTTCTCCACGTTGAGACACTCCATTCTCTGTTACGTAAATTAGGGGGTTGTTGTACTCCTCCTTTATCCAGTTCAGTATCTTCCTAAAGCCAAAAGGTGTCACCTTCAACCAGAAGGAGCCAGAGTCTGGCCAAGAACGATCTGTGATGGAGGCAACTCCTCTATAGGTTCAAACATGAGAGATTCGGTGTCAGTTTGTAAATCCCAAGAGGCCTTTGGCACAAAACACAAAACAAGATTTATACTAAGAAAAGCCTTAGGTTTAGTCTAGACTTGAAAATCATAACTAAACCTAGAATAGTCAAATTGCCTCATATTCTCCTAGTTGTACTGCTCAATGCCCGTGTGGCTTTGACAGGCCATGTCGGCTCTGTTTCCACCTGTTCAGAGAATGGTCTCTACTCATGGACTAGACCCTCTGTAGGCGCTCTGTTAATAGACCATACTTCACAACAGATGTGAAAGGTCTCTGGGGTTCCCTGATCACAATCTCCAGTGGGATGTGAATGCTGTGTCAGGAGAGAGAATGGGCTCCCCCGAGTCAACTACATCTAGTCAACACCACAGGTGTGGCCACAAGCACCAACAGTGTGTGTGATGTGACAACAGGGAGCAGACAGGCTGGGACCTGCTTCCGATGCCCAAGACCCTGCCTCTTTTCAGTGATGAGCCAGGTGAGGGCAACAGATTGTGCTAAAGGAGCATTTGCTGGGGGAAACACAGAAACTTGAACGTCTCCAGAGTCATACATTTCAAATAAGGACCAATTATTTGGATCTTCGTGTCCAAATCCTTCAGAAAAAAAACACAAAAACATAGTCTTAATCAGTAACTGAATTTATCTTGCTCAGCCAAACTGGACCCGGGACATTTCATCCTGGGTCAAGTGCAAGGCCTGATGAGGCAGCAAGAGTCCAATGGGTGCTCAGACAGGGACCAGCAGGGGAGTGTTCTCAGCCCCCTCAGCAAGAGACTCTGGGGGTTGCAGGATGCAGTGGGGCTGTAGCTGTTTGTTTTCAAAGAACCTGGATGGATTCACAGCTGATGGAAACATGCTTGTTATAAAAGGAATAAAATAGGGGCACCTGGCTGGCTCAGTTGGTGGAATTTGCAACTCTTGATCTCAGGGTTATGGGTTCGAGCCCCATGTTGGGTGGATATTAAAAATAAAATCTTAAAAAAAAAAAAAAAGGAACAAAAGAGTATATACATATAATCCTGGCTTTTGGTAATATATTTTTGTGCATAAATATTACCAAACTATATATTACTCATGGTTTATAATATATATACTTACATATTATATTTATAAAGAGAAAAAGAGGTCATATACCTCTACACATACACCTCTCCTTGCTTTCTAATGTTTCCACTGTGACTGTATAAGGCAAAAATAACCCTTTTGACCTTTACCCCGAAAAGGGAAAAAAACACCTTACTATTATTTTGACTTAAATACATCTGGCAAGGGAAACAAACTTGACAATAGAAGCAAACCAAGGGAAAGAAAATCGCAAAATCTTGAAAACGTTTGAAAGAAACTCCAAGCATGTCTGTCTCCATGGGAAGCACCCTGGAGATCCTAGCTGGTATTACTAGCAGACTGACAGGTTTCATTAAGTATCACAGGAGTGGACTCCTCTTTAAACCCCAGGGTGTATGGCACCAGGAGGCGGCTTTCTGAGGCTGTGCAGTAAGGGCTGGGCAAAGGGGCACCTGTCGTCTCCAAAGATAGTTCTGTGTGCCCTGTTGGCCAACTTACCTGTCTGCATCAAAGGAAGAGATCCAAGAGGCATAGTCAAGGTTGTAGGCCAGGACAGTGGTGTAGTGATTGAATCCAAAAAAGTCATAAGTGCCATTGATCTTCCTCTTCTCACTTTCCGTGAACTCTGGGAGCCTGGTGGGAAGGAGACATTGAGAGTGTGGGGCTCGAGCATCATGCTTTGGGAAGAGAACGTCCTGGGGGAGGGTTGGGGGAGCACTCTGAACTACAGGCCTGGTGGTGACGAGGGGGGCAGCTGTTCAGGAGCAAGGAGAGGTCCTTCCAGCCGCTGCTGAAAGCACCTGAGGCTCCTCCCTCCAGACCATAAACCTGCAAGACCCTCCTCTTCCTGTTGGCCAAATGAAAATACGCATGACCGGGGCACCTGGGTGGCTCAGTCGGTTGAGCATTTGACTTTCAGCTCAGGTCATGATTTCACAGTTCATGAGTTCAAGCACTGCATCAGGCTCTGTGCTGTCAGCAGAGATCCTCTGTCCCCTTCTGTCTCTGCCCATACCCTATTTGTGCTCTTTCTCTCAAAAAAACAAAAAACAACTACCAGTGACCATTTTACAAACCTTCCTTTCAGGGTCAACCCCCTCTCCCCCATGGACATTATGTACATACATGTACACATACATGGATACATTTTAATTTACTTCAGAAATTAACATGCAACTTTGATATTTACCATCTGAGATAAAATACCATCTAAGATACTTACTATCTTTGAAATCAAGAACATGTCTGAGATAACACCCCTTGAGACTAATCCTTGATGTTCTCAAGGTTATAGTATCTTTTGTAATTTGTGTTTCCATAATCTGCCCTGAGTTTCTCTGTTGTTTTTGTTATGGTTTGTTTAGGCATGCCTCTTTTCTCCAAAGTCCATCCTTATTAGCAGGGGAAATATTTTTTAAAATTTATTGAACTTTTGAGAGTTAGACTTTTATGCTCACATGATTTTACTTTTTTTTTTTTTTTTTAACATCTGGTGGAGCATTTTCCACACGTACTGTAGGTACTCAGAGACTTTTTACAAGATGTGACTAACATGCATTTGGGTGCAGCACCGATAGATTCCTCTCAGCCGAATCTGATTACTTACGTGCTCTGACAGGGTAACACTGGGGCTGCTAATTTAGGATGCTAGCTTAGAGATGACCCTTCTTGGGCACCTGACACTTTCATCCTAAGATTTGTGCTACCCTGTTAACCTAGTAGATCAAAACCTTCCCTCCCTGGGGTTTCTGAAACACTGGGAGAAAATTAAAGCCCAAATCCCTCACCCCCCTCACTCTCTTGCCCAGGAGCCAGTAGTGACTCCTTAGGGTTTGTGGCATCAGCGCTGAGCCCCTGTGTCTGGCCTCTAGGCCCTCTGTTCTGTGGCCTTGCCCCCCACCCCCACTGCCACTGGGGCCAGTCCCCCCAACTCTCAGCTGCAGGTACCCCACTCATTCCCTCTGGGCCAGTTCTCACACCCTTCCCCTCAGATGGAATGCCCTTTGCTCTCCCACACGCTATTCATTGTTGAGGCCCAGCTTAACTGATGTCCCCCCTTGTCCACAAAGTCTCCTTATCCTACTCGGCCTGCCCAATCTCCTCTTCTGAGTTTTCTTTGCATGAAGAAATTAGGGAAGAGAACTCCTTGGAGTGGTCAAGTCACCGTCTTCCCAGCTGGCGTGTCGGCAGCTTGAGGAGCCAGACTGAGAAGCCTCTCCTCACGTGGACCTTGCTGGGCCTGACCCTGACCTGGGCACACAGTAAGTGCCCAGCAAAATCGTGTTGATGGACTGGAGGGCTGACCTGCTTGTTACAGACCAGAGTTGGCAGATCAGACCTTTAGCCACAGCCTGCTCAGCAGGCTTGCCCCCACCAGGGCAGGAGTGCATTGTGTGGATGGGGACTGGGTTGTGTAACCTGCACAGCTGGGCTACATAAGGGAAAGATGAACAGGCTAGGTTAGGAATTCATGCTTCTTGAATTGCTTTTAGCCTCCCCTGCTCACGGTCACATAAGTTCCCTTGGAGATTGAGGGTACATTCCCATAAAGCCAGGTCACTCCGTTCCTCTCCACACACACCTCTAATCCCAGCCAGATGACTCTCAAACCCAGAGGGTGGGCCCTGGAGTCAGCCTGGTTTCAAATCCTGACTCCATCACTTCAATAGCTGGGTAATCTTGCTATGATCTTTGTGCCTCAGTTTATTCCTCCTTAAATAGGACTAAGAGCGCCAACAGAAGGATAAATGTTAGGTGTTGATGTTGCTCTTACTCCCTTGACAGAGGAGTGGTCCAGAAGTAGCACATCTTTAGTGCAACCATCGGAACCTACTGGCCAAGTGACAAAAAGCACATGCCTGGCCATCACCCACTGCTGCTCACATTCACTGGTAAGGTGATGATCTAGTAAACAGAGAAATTCATGCTTGCAGTGAGGGAGAGGGTAGCTAAGCAGTGGGGGCCTCTGGGACACATTTCCTGGCTGTTCTGCAGAATAATAATCACATCTACCTTTTGTCAAACACGTAGCAAAGCCCTGTCCTTGGCTGAAAGCTTCACATACACGATCGTGTTCGGTCTTGCCAGCAATCAGGGAAACTTAGAGATACAGTAGCTCTCTGACCCCAACAGCCACACTCTCAACACTGAGCTGCCCACCTGGAGCCTCAGTTCAGCATCCCAGACCAGACTTCCTCCTGACCCTTCCCCGGCTGAGCATGTGAGCACCAGGACCTACCGAGACTTGCTGAGGCCTGCGGCCAAGCTCCTGTCACGGATCCGTGTCTTCATCACCTCGTTGTAATCGCCATTCTTGAAAATAGGATGTGCAAACCAGCCTCCCATGAACTGTAGGTGGGGTTGGGGTGACAGCCTGGCATTAATGGGGTGTGGGGGGCACACCTGGAGACAGCAGCTTCCCTGCCCATAAGTCACTGACCTTGGAACCACCCTCCTATCTCCCCAATGCCCAGTCTTAAACCCGCATCTCCTCTGTGGCTGCATGCACGTTCCAGCTTAAATGGAACACATCTTCTCACTTGCTACAGCCCCTTTGGGGGCAGGGCTGCATTCTCAACCCCTGCAGCTCGAAGGGCGACGCACTTCACTTAGCACTGCCTCAGGACTCAATAGATGCTGCCTGCCTGCCTGCCCTTAGCAAGATGCTACAGAAGACCAGGAGAGACCAGAAGCCTCCAGGCTGTGGATGTCCTCTTACCGCAAATCAGGTCCTTCCCCATCATCCTGCCTAAGGATCAACCAGAACTTTCTGGGGAGGGCTGAAATTCAAGGCTTTCTTGGCTGCCCAAGGCAAAGGATGATTCTTCATGAGCTTTGGATTCACAGTCAATCCAACTTTTGGGGAACTTTTCAACCTATTTTCTTGAATGGGGTCTAGGTCATCCTTGCCCTCAGGGAGGATACGGCACACAAATGCTATGATGCTGGGGTCCTGAGAGGCTTCTTTGACCTTTCCCCATCTCCCCCTCACCTGCTGGTTGATGCCTGAAATGTGGGGTGAGGGCAGGCTTCCATTCTCAGAGAGGAGGCTTTGGAACACACACACCCTGGCAAAAGAGGCTTCGCACACTCTAGGTAACAAGCCGTTCCTTTCCGTGGAAACTGATTTTACTATGGTGTGTGTGTATCATGGTCCTGGGCTGCATCACAGTTCACCGACACGCGGCTCAATCTAATGAGATTAGAGCTTAGTATTTCCTGAGGTTCGGGGTTTTGATTTCAGAAAAAATGATTGCTTTAATTTACCAGTTTTGTGACTCTAAAATGAGGGATGCATTAATTTTGTTCCAAGACTTTTTCCCCAGCTAACAAATGGGAAAATTAAGCTCATATTTGCATTCATTAATTTGATCTCTATTACCAAGTTCTCTTGTGAAAAGTCTGGCAAACCAAGACCCATATTGCCCCCTCAGAATACTGCAGTCTGCAGGCTCCTCTACAGAGCTAAAAAGTGGGGACCAGGGGCGCCTGGGTGGCTCAGTTGGCTAAGCGTCCAACTTCGGCTCGGGTCATGATCTTGCGGTCCGTGGGTTCGAGCCCCGCGTCGGGTTCTGTGCTGACAGCTCAGAGCCTGGAGCCTGTTTCGGATTCTGTGTCTCCCTCTTTCTCTGACCCTCTCCTGTTCATGCTCTCTCTCTCTCTGTCTCAAAAAAATAAATAAACGTTAAAAAATTAAAAAAAAAAAAAGTGGGGACCAGTGTGGAGAGAGAGAGAGCCTTGTTTTTGATGCTGAAACATGGGAGAGGGTGCTTTCTAATCTTGTCAGAGACACTAGCAGGAACCAAGGAAAAGCTGTGCCCTGACAAATGTTATTCTTTTCTCTCATGTCAGGGGCTCACACTGAAATAAGGATGGTCCACTGCTTACAAGTGACTCTCCTTCCTAGGAGCAAAATCTCATGACCAAAGGTGCATGTCCTTATGTTAAAATTCAGAATTGGAAGATCAGGGGCACTAATGAGTTTCACACCCTACTCAAGGAATTCTTAGGCCAAGTAAATAACATTAAATGGTGACACCTAGAGGTGAAGTGTGACATTGCAGCCCTGCTCTATCAGCTACTACAGTCAAACCAGAGATTGAAGAGCTGGCATTTCTGTTAGTTACCTTCAAGCCAGTGTTGCATGCAGCAAGGACGTGTAAAAATCATTTTTAAGACTTAAAAGAAAACTCAATCCCAAAGAACTTTGATCACAGCAAACCTATGATATGGATAGGTCATCTCTACTTCATACATGAGGAAACTAAGGTATAAAAATGGCTAAGTGATCTTCTCAAGTTCACAAAATAAGGTAACAGCAAAACAGGGTCCTCAACCTAAATCTTTGTTTTGTAATCCAATTCTATTTCTATTAGCTCACGACAGGAGGGAAAAACAGGCGAGAGTAATAACAATGACCAAAGGAAAAACAGACCTGAACGTATCTCCTGGCTGCCTCCACATCCTCCTGGTTGGAAGGGTCTCTGGGCTCAGCCCAGTCACTGTTGATGGTAATGGAAATCACACCACCTTGACTGGCACGGTACACATCATTGTACAGATGCCAGGCCTCAGCATGAGCCTTTATTAGGTTGTGGCCAACAACGTAGGGGGCAGTGCCAGGCCTAAAGGAGATTCCTGGAAACACATACATGGATGTCAATGAAGAATGAACATGGCCAAGAATATCACTCTCTGCCTATAGACGGCCTCTATGTTTGGGGGAGTGTAGGTCTGGGTGTCAGGAGGAAGGAAATTCAAATCCTGGCTTCACTTCTTACTTGCTGGCTGTGTAACTTTGGGTAATTCAGTCTTCCAGGCTCCTTCTTGGCAAAGTGAGCACTAGAGAGTTCTTGTAAGAAGGAAATGAGGTCGTGTATGTGAAGCACCAAGCAGCACTGTGTCTGGTGAGCAGACACTTGGTAAATGTTGGTTTCTATAAGTCTCCCCCAGAGAGTGGCTCCTATGTCCCAAACTACCCAGCAAAGTATGTGCCTTGGGAGTTGATATCCTGGCGGATGGGGAACTAGAGTGGAAGGAGCATTGGACAATGTAGCTGATGGAAGCAGATGACAGATTCCTTGGGAGCGAATGCTGTGAGAAAGGTCACCTCTCACGTGTTGAAGAAAGTTGAAGGAATGGTAAACCAAAGCACCAACCAAGGATCAAGGGGAGATAAATGTGGTAATGATTTGTGGCACTTTTCAGCTTTTACATGTGATCCCAAGGAATTGCATAAACACAAATTTATTTTCTTAAGCTCAGAACTAAAGAAAAGGTAAACTGGATGGTTCTAAATGTACAAGGACAGGTCCACAATCCCTTATTCGAAACCCTTAGGGTCCATATGGTTTGGAAGTACAAGGTTTTTGTGTCTTAGAAAAGTAATAAGTTGCCTATAACATGTTTACACATCACCCTAGCAGGGCCCAGGAGAGCGCTCTGTAATCAAGGAGCCAAATGTGTCTGTAGCAGAAATGTTGACACTAAGTGGGATAATGCCCATGAGCAGCCTTATATTGGTTCAAGTGAGGATGAGCTCAGATCAGCCAAATCAATTCTTGGAAACTTTTGGATTTTGAAGTTGCAGAAAACACACTGTGGACCTGTACAGCCTGATGACTAGTCCTTCCCTACACCAATTAGACCATGTCCCTGATCTCGGGAAGCTTCCCATCTGAGGCAAGTAAAAAAAAAAAAGCACAAAGAAATGAAGCTATTTGGAGAGTACTGAGATGTAAAATCCATATTTAGCAAAAAGTGGTGTCAGAAGGGGAAACCTGCTGCCTGTCAGGCAGCCTTGAACAAGAGGCAGCGATTGTAAAGCACCGCCACAGGGCTTTCTTGGCCTCCTCTTCCAGTGCCTCCGGGATTTCAAGTCTTGGTGAGACTAAGAACACCACACTCCAAAGAGCTGACAAGTTGAGCCTAGAACCTTTACCTGGAGCTGATGTCCCGTAGCCATAGCCCTGGTTAGCGATGACAAAGGGCTCATTCAGAGTGATCCAAAACTTCACCTTGTCTCCCAGCCTCTGGAAGAGCACGTCTGCATACTCTTTAAACCGCTGCACAATGGTGTCATTCTCCCAGCCTCCAACGTCCTGGAGTGCCTGGGGCAGGTCCCAGTGGTAAATGGTCACCTGTGCAAAAGCAAGACTGGCAGTTCCATCAACCTACTTTCATGGGAAATCACTGGTGCTGTTGTGCACCAGCACAAATGCCAATAAAGTGGAGAATGAATGAAAACATGAAATAGCTCACAGGTTCTTTGGGGGGGGCAGCTGTGTTGAAGTATGAGACTCCCATCTGGATCAGAGAAGCCTGGGTGTGAGTCCTGGCTCTGCCACCTACCAGCTCTGTGACCTTGGGCTCAGGCAATAAGACCTGCATGTCATGGAATCACTGTGAGGCCTATGTCATGTGGCCACTGCCCTGGCCACTCTTCAGTGTTGCTCTGGTTGCAGTCAGGAATCAGAAACGCTGCTGCTTCAGAATCAGCCTGAATAGACTGTACTAAGCGAGGCTCTGAGGCTCCAGGAGGAGGATGAAAGCATTTCACTTATAATGGGATACCCCCCATGAACTTCATCCGGTGTATCTGGAAGTTCTTCCTGTGGAGCTGGGAACACTTTGCTGGAGATGGGCCTCCAGGCCATGTCCTTGTGGCCTTTGTTGTTCCCTGGCCTTCCCCTTGATGCCCTCACACACCCCATCTTGGCTAAGCCAGATGTCCACTGTCTTCAGTCTGCGCTGGACCACTAACCATCTTTAGCCCAGACCCAGTCTCTCCCTTTGGCATGCCCTTCCCCTGCCCACCCATCCATCCACATTCTCCTCTCTATTCAGGATCCACACCTCCCTGAAGCTTTCCATGCCCAGCGCTTTTCCTTTCTTCAGTGTCTCCATGCCTGCAAGGGCTATATGATTGTTTGAGCTTGAGTTACATGCTCTCTGATGTAGTTCTGAATCGTGTGTAGTGAAGTTCATTGTCCTTTCAGGGCAGCCACCTGGCCATTTTCTCTCTCAGCATTCATGGTAGTAAGTGTTAGGTGGCTGGTTAGCTCCAACAATGTTAGCAGTATGAGGGAAAAATTCCAGATAGTACTTTATTTGGAGGGGAAAAAAAAGTGGTAATGTGGAGATCATGTTCTGGCTGCAGTATGTAATCCCAGCCAGTACAGCAGAGGAAACACACAGCTTCATAGAAGAGCGCCCTCCGGCGCTTTATCACATAGGGCCCAGGTGAAGAGGAGACACGTTCTTAGGCTCCCAAGTAAAATTTAAAAATTTTGGTGACAGCAAAGTCAGCTCTCAAGTGAGCTTCTGTATTATTACTCATAATAACTCCTGCTGGGGGGCCTGGGTGGCTCAGTCGGTTGTGTGTCTGACTTAGCTCAGGTCATGATCTCATGGTTTGTGAGTCCGAGCCCTACATCAGGCTCTTCTGTCAGTGCAGAACCTACTTCAGATCCTCTGTCCCCCTTTCTCTCTGCCCCTCCCCTGCTCATGCACTCTCTCTCTCAAAAATAATAAGTGAGAACATTAAAAAAAGTAACTCCTGGCTGCAAAACACATGCACTTTTGCCCCAGCAATTCTGCTCCTAGGACCACAGCCTACAGATAAACTTACACCCGCCCAAAATTATGTATGCCTATGGTTACTCATTGCACCATTGGTTAAGATGGCAAATATTGGAAACATCACAGGGAAGAGTGTTAATTAACAGAAAAGTAATTCAAGAAGTAAGATATAAACAATTCCACATAACTTTTTTTTAAAAAAGAATAAATAGGGAAGGTACATATGGTTGAGGAAATATGTGTAAAAAATACTGTGAAGGGGGGCGCATGGGTGGCTCAGTCGGTTAAGCGTCCGACTTCGGCTCAGGTCATGTTCTCATGGTCCGTGGGTTCGAACCCCGCGTCAGGCTCTGTGCTGACAGCTCAGAGCCTAGAGCCTGTTTCAGATTCTGTGTCTCCCTCTTTCTCTGACCCTCCCCTGTTCATGCTCTGTCTCTGTCTCAAAAATAAATAAATGTTAAAAAAAAAAATACTGTGAAGGGCTCAGTTGGTTAAGCATTCCACTCTTGATCTTAGCTCAGGTCTTGATCTCAGGGTCATGAGCTCAACCCTGATGTTGGGGTCCACAGTGGGCATGAAGCCTATTTAAAAAAAAGGGGGGGTACCTGGGTGGCTAAGCCAATTGAGCATCTGACTCTTGATTTCAGTTCAGGTCATGATCTCACGGTTCGTGGGATTGAGCCCTGTATTGGGCTCTACACTGACAGTGGGGAGCCTGCTTGGGATTTTCTCTCTCCCTCTCTCTGTCCCTCCCCTCATCTCTCTCTCTCTCTCTCTCAAAATAAATAAACATTTTTTAAAAAGAAATAAATACAATTAATTAAAAGCAAGCACCAAACTGCATGTACGTGACCGTTAGGAAAAAAGAGGGGAAAGGATCAAACACGCACACATGTATAGGTCTCCTGACTGGCCTCTGCAAAAGGCAGACATGAGAACCTAGCAAACTTGACTGCCTGTAAGGAGGGGAACTGGATGGCTTGGGGTCAGAGACTGAAGGTAAATCTTCACTGTGGACTCTTAATGCTTTTTAAATTCTGCATCATGTGAATTTATTGATAGTTCAAAAACTGAATCTAAAAAACAGCATTTTGTTTACACAGTAAAGAGCTCCCTGGCCCAGCTGGCTCCCCCATGTGGACTTGACCAATGCCCTGGCTGGGGCCCAACCTCACCTGGGGCTTGATGTTGGCAGCCAGCAGCGCGTCAATGAGCCGCACGTAGTAGTTGAGGCCTGCTTCATTGATATATTTTGTGGTTCCATCCGGGAGGATACGAGACCAGGAGATGGAGAAGCGATAGTGGGAGACAGCCAAGTTCTGCAGGGCAACCACGTCCTCAGCAATCTTGTGATAACTGTCACAGGCCACATCTCCGGTGTCATCATTTCCAACCTTCAGCGGTGTGTGAGAAAATGTGTCCCAAATACTGAGTCCTTTGCCATCTGCTCTCCATGCACCTTCGATCTCAAGATGACAAGACATGGTCAAATTAAGTCATGCAGTCTAGCCTTCACAAGTTCCTTTCTGTCAGTGGGGGAGCTGCAAGTCAGGACCCATGTCAGTGTCACTTCCTCTGGGAACCTTCTCTGGCCACCCTCTGATTTTTGGACTCCTAGAGCTTTCTGTACACACTTTGTGTCCATCCTGGCAGCGTCACACTGCATCTCACAGTTACGGGATTGCTGACTGACTTCCCATAAGACTCTGAGGCCCAGGCATCGTGACTTTCATCTTGGTGTCCCAGCACTTAATGTAGCAGTGTCTGGTATATGGCAGCTGTGCACTAAAAGTCTGAATGAACAATCACATGCCTCCAGCCCCAATCACAGTCAAACAAATACCACTGGTGCCAGCTGCGGAGGCAGAATTTCAAATCAGGACCTGGGTCACAGTTTCTGTGCCTCCTTCTTCTCCCCCTGCCCTCCCCCCGCCCCCCACCTTATAGGGAAAGTGACCATAAGCCACTAAGCAAATGCCTACTTACAGGCTTAGGTAGTATGATAGGTACAAGTTCTGTAATTTACTTCTTTTTAGTGTTTATTTATTTATGAGAGAGAGAGCACAAGGGGAGGAGCAGAGAGAAAGAGGGAGACACAGAATCTGAAACAGGCTCCAGGCTCTGAGCTGTTAGCACAGAGCCCGACGCAGGGCTTGAATTCATGAATTGTGAGATCGTGACCTGAGCCAAAGTCGGACGCTTAACATACTGAGCCACCCAGGTGCCCCTGTAATTTACTTTAAAGCAATATAGCACATACACCATGATGTTATGTGACTGGATGGAGCTAAGGTATTGCTGGCATCCTGACCAAGAACACGCACCCCAGTGTGGCCTGCACAGCCCCATGCAAGTGGGCTCAGGGCCAGCAGGAAGGTACCAGTGCAAGAGATCAGTTAATGCAGGGGGATCAAGGAAATAAGTAACCATGTTGAGGCTATTAGGAGCTAGATTTTTCACCACTGGAGAAAAGAGATATAAAATATGGGCAATGGGAAAGCTAGCATCGAGCCTGTGGATTGGATTTGGAGGTATCAGTATGAACTCATGGTTTTAAAATCTACATAGAGATAGGGGGTACCTGGGTGGTTCAGATGGTTAAGTGTCCACCTTCGACTCAGGTCATGATCTTATGGTTCATGAGTTCAAGCCCTGCATTGGGCTCTGTGCTAACAGCTCAGAGCCTGGAGCCTGCTTTGGATTCTGTCTCTCTCTCTCTGTCTCTGCCCCTTCCCCACTCACGCTCTGTCTCTCTCTCAAAAATAAATAAACATTAAAAAAATGTTGGTAATCCACATAGAGATGGGGTAGATATAGAAATAACATACAAGTGCACGTGTTTTTGTGCGTATATATGTGAATTTCCTAGCTAGAGGAATTCTAGAATGACGACACCCCAGTAGCAGTGAGCATATCCAGCACCTAGATCTTGGTTTCTAAATGCCCCTATCCAGTAAGAGAAAGGGTTCATTAGACAAAGGGATGATTACAGGGCTGGGACAGAAAAGGTATAAGCTGAGTCTGGAACATCTTGTACAAGAAAGAACTAAGCAAGTGCTCAAATAATGATGGGCCATGTGAAAAGGACACAGGATCTGGCTAAAAGGCACTCCCTATAGCAAAATGTGGAAAATGTGAACATCTAAATACATAATAATATGATAACTCACTGAATAAAATAGGACTGCATCAGGCCATACTGCTGATGCATATTTATATAGTATGAATAAATATGAGAAAAGTCAAAGTTTGACCTTTCTGTTGAATGCCCCCTGATAAATATAAGAGGAATCATGAAATTAGAAAATCACCATTTGTCACCTATCACAGTAATAACTGATTCAGGCACAAATTGTCAACAGCTGCTAAAACTAGTGGGTGAAATTTGATGAGGAAAAGGCTATTTATATAGTCTCCAAGTAGATCCCCACAAAATAATTATTATTTATAACTAAAAAATACTTAATTTTATGGTAGAGAAACTGGGTAAACACTTTCTTATTCAAGTGATAAAATCAGTTTCATATATATACTATATATATGTGTGTGCACATACACACACACAGAAAATATGGCAAATGGTAAAATTTTAACAGTTGAGAAATATGGGGAAAGGATATACAGGAGTCCTCTACTATTTCTTCAACTTTTCTCTGTGTTCAAAAGGATTTCCAAATAAAAGGTTTTAAAAAGAATGCACAGGGGCGCCTGGGTGGCTTGGTCGGTTGGGCGGCCGACTTCGGCTCAGGTCATGATCTCGCGGTCCGTGAGTTCGAGCTCCGCGTCGGGCTCTGTGCTGACAGCTCAGAGCCTGGAGCCTGTTTCGGATTCTGTGTCTCCCTCTCTCTGACCCTCCCCCTTTCATGCTCTGTCTCTCTCTGTCTCAAAAATAAATAAACGTTAAAAAAAATTTTTTTTTAAAAAAGAATGCACAATAGGGGTGCCTGGGTGGCTCAGTCAGTTAAGCATCTGACTTCGGCTCAGGTCATGATCTCACGGTCCGTGAGTTCGAGCCCTGCGATGGGCTCTGTACTGACAGCTCGGAGCCTGGAGCCTGTTTCAGATTCTGTGTCTCCCTCTCTCTCTGCCCCTCCCCTGTTCATGCTCTGTCTAAATAAACATTAAAAAAATTAAAAAAAAAAAAAGAATGCACAATCAGGTAGTATCTAATCAGGAAGGCCACAGTATAAGCCCTTCTAATCAATTCTTGATTCACACTTAACTCTTTGCTAATTAGACCACATAATGTTTCAAATGGTGACAATTGTGCCTGCTGTCTAATGAATAGAAATGGGTGCTTGCTAATGCCAGTTTAATCATTCAAGATGTGGGTTGGCTAAAAGCTTTTCAAGGACACTCCTTTTCCCTTGCATGGACAGTGTTTAAGAATCCTACAAGGTCTGCCACCTGTGCCCTAGAATGAATTCCTAACCCTTCCTGTGTCCAGCTGTAAACCTGTGGATAGTGGTTCTCACCCAGGGAATATTTTGTCCCCAAAGAGACATTTAGCAAATGTCTACAGGCATTTTTAGTTGTTACAACTTGGGGAGGAATCTGCTGACCTCTAGTGGGTAGAGGTCAGGGATGCTGCTTAACATCCTACAGTGCACAGGAAAGCCCCACAACAAAGAATTATCCATGCAAATGTCAATCAGGCCAAATTGGGGAAACCTTGCTACAGAGGACTCTGTTTGCCCACAGTAACAGTAACAGAACACTGTCTCTGAAACCCTGGCATGTCCTCAAGTGTTTCTTTCATTTAAAGTGTTGGCCAGAGCACCGAAGAGGACCAAGAATTGGGGTTTCCTCCAGTCCACAGAATAGGATACACGAACAGGTTTTGTGTTTGTACATGTAGTTAATAAATGTCTGGACATAGCAGAATTTAGTCTGAGACTTCATTGTGACCTGGTAGTGCAGCCATTTGGGAGGAGCTCACCCTCACCCCCCTCAAAAACATCTTCAGCAGCTGTGGCTGAGTAGAAGGAAACCCAAGGGACAAGCACACCCAGAGTCAGGTCAGCTCACAGCACTGACTCTGCCCAGGGTCTGCAGGGAACACAGAGCCTCCACTCCTTCTTCAAAGAAAATGAATGGAGGCAGAAGATGTAAAGCAGGGACCTCCACTAGCTGCCTGGGCAAGTGACTCTTTGCTTTTTATCTTTTTCTGTGAAAAAAGGAAAACCCTCGTATTTTCTGTATTATTGAGCTTATTTTGGCATGAATAAGGTTACAGTATGATGCTGCCAGGACATCAAAAGAAGCCCAGGCCCACGTGACAGCCATTCTGAGCAAACTGCCTGCTCGGAAGAGACTAGGTGAGAAACGAACATATTCCAGCAGACAATCTTCTGGTTTGCGGGTCTCTGCCTAAGTGTTTGTGCCCAGGTCCACCTGCTCCATTTTGCCTGCCTACGTCCCTCTCAGCATAGCCCAAGCAGCCACGAGTCTGCCTGAATTGGGGGATGTGAGGAAGCTGGTCTGTCCATGGAGAGGACCTCCCAGATTCCGTATACGGCACCCATACTTTCCTGCTGCAGGTCTGTGACAATCCCCTGTTCTTGCCTGCCCTCCTAGCACCAAGCCCACAGCCTGGCACATAGTAGGTCTGCAATAGCTGTCGTTGAACTGCCCTGAACTTCTCACCTGATATGCGGCGGAAGCTGCACTCCAGATGAAGCCCTCGGGAAACTGTCCATAGACAAACTCGTCTTCCCTGGACAGCGGCATGCCGTTGTTGGTGATGACCTCTGTGTAGTACCTGGCAGAGGCTCTTGCTGTGCGAGGCCTGTTCGTGTTATTGAAATCAACATGGTACAGTCCAAACTTGACTGTGTAGCCATTCAGCCACTCAAAGTTGTCCATCAGAGACCATGCAGAATACCCTCGAAGGTCTACACCATCAAGTCGGTAGGCTGGGAACATTCCAAAGTGAGCAGAGAAGAGCTTTACACCTGGAGGGTGAGGTTCTCAAGAACCCTAGACAAGTACTGGCACATCACTTAAGACAGTAGTCCTAAACCATTAAATCGTACCCACGATTAATGTATGCCCAGATGGACAGAGCACCTTCTTTTTTTGCCAGCACTGATGCCCTCATAGCAAGTATTAATGACCAATCTTTGCAAAACCAAATTCTTTTGTTGGGGTAAAGGGACAGGCTTGAAATCAAGAGTCTCAGCCCACTGTAGAAGTTACACATAGAAATGTGTTTTAGAGAAGAGTTTCTTGCTCTGGGGTGCATGAAACTCACCAGAATATAACATATGCACCATGTTAACAGAAAGTTATCTTTTTGTTCACTGCACTTAAAATAGAACTTGCCACATAGTAGTTGCTCAATAATGAATGGATGGACCCATGAAAATACTTGTATGGGGACTCTGTATGTGTACATCTGGGTAGATGACCATGGCTTTTTTTCAGATTTCCAAAGGGATATGTAACCCCCGACAGGAAAAGAATTATGGAGTTAGAGCCTAAGAGAGACTTGTTTATGGTTTGTAATCCACTTTGCCAAACCATGTCAGGCACATGAGATATGGATGCTGGAAGATTCTGTAAGGGGGACATGAATTCTCACATACCTTTCAAAGCTTCATTGATGTAGGTTTTGTGGTAAAATATCCTATCAGTATCTTCCACTTTTGAATTTGTCAGCCCCACTCCATTTTCAGTGATGTAAATGGGTATGTCACCATACTCTTCCTTGATCCAGTTGAGCAGTCTTCGTGTCCCCCAGGGTGCAGCTCTGTTTATTGCTGTGGAAGGCCATGAAGGGTCCTCCTCCTTGGTTGCCTCCTGGTCATCTTCATAGGAGGGTGGGTTTAACCTGGGTGTTTTGTGCTGCACAATTCTGGAGGAGTAGGTGTTGAGGCAGAACACGTCAGCTGTGGCCCTGATGTACCTCTTCTCTTCCTCAGTGAAGCTTGGCAGGCGGGAGGTGGCTAAGTGTTGAAGCTCACTCCTGTTCCCCACTTTCCACTTCATGGCATCGGGATAGTCTCCGTTTCGGAAAATGGGGTGGGCAAACCAGCCCAGTGAGAACTGCAGCACTCGGTCAGCTGCCTCCACATCCCTCGGGATCTCAGGGGACTTGGGCTCTGCCCAGTGTGCACTGAGGCTCAAAGAGATGACCCCCTTCTGTTCCTGCCTGTATTTCTCATCGTAAGTGTGATATACTCTGGCATGAGCTTTGATGATTGCATGGCCAATTCTGTAAGGTCCCCAGCCTGGGTCTTTCACCTTTGGAGGAAAATCCCCTGAGCCATAACCCAACCATGCCTGGTATGTGGGCTCATTAAAGGTCATCCAGAACTTGACTCTGTCCCCAAAGGTCTGGAAACAAAAGTCTGCATAGCTGTTAAACAACTCAATCAAGGAAGGATTTTCCCAGCCTCCAATATCCTGGAGGGCCTGGGGCAGGTCCCAGTGGAACAGTGTCACCATGGGAGAGATGTTGCTTGCCACCAAGCCATTGATCAGCCTGTTGTAATAATCAACACCGTGTCTGTTGATAGAACTGTTTCTCCCTGTTGGGAAAATCCGAGACCAGGAGATAGAGAAGCGATAGGCCTTCACCTTCAAAGCTCGAAGCATATTCAGATCGGCATCCAGTTGGTTATAGCTGTCACAGGCGATGTCTCCAGTGGCATTGCCTTTCACATTGCTCCCTGGTGTGTGGGTGAAGTTATCCCAGATGCTGGGGCCTTTGCCATCAGCATTCCAAGCTCCTTCAATCTGATAGGCTGATGAGGACACGCCCCAGAAAAAGTCCTCTCTGAAAGTACCATGGTAGAACAAATCTCTTTCAAACTTGGGTTGGTTGGAGAACTTTTCCCAAACTACTTTAGCTTTGGAGGGCACATCAGATGGAAAAGTGAAGGCTCTGATTTTACGTGGGAAGTTTGCTAAACTGGGTGGTGGCAGTCTCTTTACTGCCTTGGGGAGGAAACCGTTCTTTTCAATGATGCTGGTGAAAAAGTAGGCAGATTTCCTGGGAGTCCTTGGCTTGCTGCTGTCATTGAAGTTGACATGATACAGTCCAAACCTCTGGCTGTAACCAAAGGGGCCTTCAAAGCCATCCATGAGGGCACGAGCGATGTAAGATCGAACATCCACTAAGTCCTCCTTGATAGCTATGGAGAAAAACAAAACTTTGGATTATTTTCAAGTCTCTATGGGGCATCTGGGTGACTCAGTTGGTTAAGTGTCTGACTCCTGATTTTGGCTCAGGTCACAATCTCACAGTCAGTCAGGAGAGAGCCTCCTGCACCCCACCCTTGGGCTCTGTGCTGACGATGGAGCCTGCTCTGGCTTCTTTCCCTCTCTCCCTCTCTCTCTGCCCCTCCCCTGCTTGCACTCATGCTTTCTCTCCCTCTCTCAAAAAATAAAAAATAAAAATAAATAAAATTTAAAAAAATAGTCTCTGTTACTGATGTTGCTATTTAAAGGTTTTCCTTTTCATATGCACGTTTTGGAGGGGATTTAGGTTACCCCAAAAATGTTAACCCTTTTTCCTCAGAATGAATAAAAGAGAATCCACAAGATGCCCACGAATCATCAGGCCACATCTATGGTCATAAACCTCAATCCAGAAGGCCATCCCTGCCTCAAAATGAATACAAGCATGTGTCCCATCTGCTACTATCAGGATTCCTTGTTTTTTTATAGAATGCATAAATCATTTAATATTTAAAATATACTTTTGTTTTTCCTTATGTCTAGCAATACTGACATAAAATGATCACACATCCCCTCTTAAAAAAGAGAAATAACGCCTACAGTAAGGTATTTCCTGGTACAGTGAGCTGAATGGTGGTCCCCAAAAAGATATGTCCAAATCTTAACTTGGTACCAGTTAATGTAATCTTATTTGGAAAAGAAGTCTTTGTAGATGTAATTAAGTTAAGGATCTTAAGATGAGATCATCCTGCATTAACTGGGTGAGTCCAAAATCCAATGACAAGCATCCTTAAAAGAGAAAGATAGAAAGTCTCCACGAAGATGGAGGCAGAGATTGGGGCAATGCAGCCAACAGCCAAGAAATGCCTGGAGCCACCAGATGCTGAAAGAGGCAAGGAAAGAGTCTCCTCTGGAGACTTCGGAGGGAGAGTGGCCCTACCAGCATCTCCATTGTGGACTTCTGGCCTGCAGAACTGTGAGAGAATAAAAAAAGGCATCTAGTGAGTCAACCAAAAGCCAGTGTCAAAGTAAAGCAATGGCTTTGGGCTCAAACTGGGAACCAGCAAAGTATTAAGCCCTATTTTTATCAGATTACACAGCCTCTCAACAAACATTGACTATATAAGAGGCTGGCAATTCATTTATTTTATATAATTCACTTATTCATTCAATGAATAATTTAGTAAACACCTACTTTGTCCCAGGCTGTAAAAGGCTCTAGAAACAAAAATGAATAGAAGCTTCATAGGTTAGTGGGTATTGATGAGCCAGTGATAGAAAGGCCTGTAGTTTCACTCACTGGCTGTTTGGGCACACCATGTAATCTCTCAGAGCATCAGTTTTCACAATGGTCTCATGAGGATGATCTCTGCTCCTATTTTCTGCACAAGGCTGTTTCAAAGATCTCTTGAGATAATGTCCTAGAGGGATTCCAAGATTGTGAAGATTACATAATTGTACCCTTGATGCTGAGAACACAAGCAAAGTAAAAGAGAGGGTGTCTGGCCTCATGAACACTGAGGCCTCCACTCCCTAAGGTGTCTCCATTCCTAACTGCAGTGCCCAGGGTAGGTATTGCTAGTCAACTCTTTCTCTCTGAATCTACGCAAGGCCTTGAAATCTTCTCAGAATAGCCCTCTAGGCAGGTGACTAGCCATATATCACTTGATTAGTGCTGATATAGGAGATGAAAATTATTTGCCCTTCCTTTTTACTTGGAATAAAAAGACATATGGGGAAAAGATAGTCTTCAACAAATGGTGTTGGGAAAATTGAACAGCTACATGCAAAAGGATGAAAGTGGACCAATTTTCTACACCATACACAAAAATAAACTCAAAATGGATTCAAGACCTAAACGTGAGATCTGAAACCGTAAAAATCCTACAAGAGAGCACGGGCAGTAACTTCTCTGACATCAGCCATATCAACATCTTTCTAGATATGTGTCCTGGGGCAAGGGAAACAAAAGCGAAAATAAACTATTGGGACTACATAAAAATAAAAAGCTTTTTCACAATGAAGGAAACAATCAACAAAACTAAAAGACAACCTCTGGAATGGGAGAAGATATTTGAAAATAACATATCCAATAAAGGATTAATATCCAAAACATATAAAGAACTGATACAACTCAACACCTAAAAAAAAAATAAACCAAGTAAAAAATGGGCCAAAGACACAAGCAGACATTTCTCCAAAGATGACATCCAGATGGCCAAAGGACACATGAAAAGATGTTCAACATCACTAATCATCAGGGAAATGCAAATCAAAACTACAATGAAATATCACCTCATGCTTGTCAGAATAGCTAAAATCAAAACCATAAGAAATAATAAGTGCTGGTGAGGATGTGGAGAAAAAGGAGCCCTCATGCACCATTGGTAGGAATGCAACTTAGTGCAGTCACTGTGGAAAACAGTATGGAGGTTCCTCAAAAAAAATTAAAAATAGAATTATGATGTGATCCAGTAATTCCACTACTGGGTATTTACAAAGAATACAAAAATACTAATTTGAAAAGATATAGGCACTCTGTTTACTGCAGCATTAATTACAATAGCCAAATTATGGAAGCAGCGCAAGTGTCCATCAATAGATGAATGGATAAAGAAGATGTGGTATTTATATATAATAGAACATTACTCAGCCATAAAAAAGAATGAAATCTTGTCATTTGCAACAATATGGATGCATCTAGATGATAAAATGCTAAGTGAAGTCAGAGAAAGACAAATACCATATGATTTCATTCATGTGTGGAACAAACAAAACAAATGAACAAAGAATAAAAGAGATAAACCAAGAAGCCGACTCTTAACCATAGACAACAAACTGATGGTTACCAGAGAGGAGGGGTGGAGGGGGGTGTTAAATAGCTGAAGGAAATTATGAGTACACTTATCATAATGAGCACTAAGCAATGTATAGAATTGTCAGATCACTATATTGTACACCTGAAACCAATATAACACTGTGTGTTAACTATACTAGAATTAAAATAAAAAAAATTTAGGTGTGCTTGGGTGGCTCAGTTGGTTATGATCTCACAGCTTTGTGTCACGTCATGATCTCATGATTCATGAGTTCGAGCCCCACATCGGGCTCTGTGCTGACAGCTCAGAGCCTAAAGCCTGCTTCGGATTCTGTGTCTCCCTCTCTCTCTGCCTCTCCCCTGCTCGTGCTCTGTCTCTCTCTCTCAAAAATAAACATTAAAAAATATTAAACTCTCTTTCTCTCTCAAAAATAAATAAATATTAAAAAAATATTTTAAAAAATTTAAAAAGACGTATGAAACTATGTTAGGTAAGACTGGTGCAGTAGATATGAATTAATGGGATCAAAGTGAATGATGTGGAATGTAGATTTTATAGCTGACTTACGGAGATGGAGATGAATGTGGCCAGAACAACGAGGGAAGATTTAATGGGTTGGAGTCCCTTCCTATAATGCCATTGGCATCCTTTATTACAATTTTCTGTCTGTGGCCCTCTGTAAACTCTGAGAGTCCTATGGGAAAAGATGATATTTGCTCAATATTTTACCCTTACTGTCTTGTGCAATGTGCGGTACATAACAGGCACTGAATAAATATTTGTTAAATGAATGTGTTAAAAGATGATGAGTTTTTGATCAATGGATAGGACTCAAATGGGCAGAGTGTAGGAGGCGGCATTATAGGGAATAAGAACATAGGAACAAACACTTGAGGCTTCTGGGGGAAACAGCTAGGAGGCTGATATGAAGGACTCATGCTATTACTACTAACACTACTTTTTGGCTTCATTTTCTTAGGAGACTGTCTTTGTCTCATTAAACAGAAATCTGAAGACTTGGAGAAGTACCACCCACCTTCCAATCACCAGCATATCCACCATTCTTACCTTTGAGCACCTCATTGATATATTTATTGAAGTAGTCTACTCTCAAGGAATCCTCAAGGAGATCTTCAGTCTCCCCTATGGGCATGCCATTCCCAGCCAGGTAGATCGGAACTTTTCCTCTTGTGTATTCCAAAGATACAAACTGCAATAGCCTCCTTATACCCCAGGGCACCACATAAATCCAAGGGGATGAGGTCTGGGGCCATGCAGGGTCCACATGCTGGGAAAAGCCTCCAATGGTGTCATAGCTAGGGATGCAGGAATCTTGTTGGGCCGTGCTGATAAGGCGAGAAGTGTAATGAGACAGACCCAGAAAATCAGCAGAGCCTTTCAGGAGTTGCTTCTCTGCCTTGGTGAACTCAGGGAGCTGGACCACAAGACTGGGGCACTGTTGGTTCATCTGTTGGATTTGGGCCTTCAGGGCAGCAGGGTAGTCTCCATCCACAAAGATGGGGTGTGCAAACCAGCCCAGCATGAAGTGCAAGAAGCGTTCAGAGGCACTCAGGTCCTCAGGCCTCTTTGGGGACAGAGGTTCTGCCCAGTCTGAGTTCAACACAATGCCCACACGTCCCTGCTGCTGTGGACGATAGTAGCTATTATAGTGGTGCCAAACTCTGGCATGAGCCTTGAGGACCAAGTGAGCCACCTTGTGAGGAAAAAAAAGAAAGAAATACAGTGCTTAATAACAGCTAATAGCAAAGCCAACAACAACCACAAGCCAATAACAAGTCTACAACAACAAGTTAATACGAATGTCAATAATGTTACCAATGTTAATAAAATAGCCACAATGAAAATGTCCACATCAATAACAGCACCAATGTCAACAACATCAGGAAGTCATCAGCAAGTCAATGCCAATATCAACAAGTCAACAATATCAAAAAGTAGTTAAGATTGGTGCTAACAATGTCAGTAAATCAACAACATGGACAATGTTGACATCAACATCATCAACACCAATGCCAGCAATATCAACAGCCAATAACATCAACAAGTCAACATCACCATCAACAGGTCAATAGAACCATATTTTGCAGTAAAAAATTGTTAATGAATTCTCTCATAAGCTCCTCCCAACAGTCTTGTGTGACAGTATAATTATTATTACCACTATACAGATGAGGGGAACAAGATCTAGAGAGGTGTAGAATGTAAGAAGCCTGACTCTGCCTGTATTGTCCCCCATGATGCTATTCTGACTTTGTTCTTAGTAAGTGCTTATTGAATAATTCATCAACAATGAATTTGGGACGATCATTTTATTTGACACAGAAGGGATGGGACAATTCTTTCTAACCTACCTGCTCTTTCCACTTAATGAAATCTAGGAAGAAAACCCATGACCAGGAATCTCTTTGTAGACTTAACTCAAGGTCTTACAAAAGTTAACAGCTTTCCTTGGCAGAGTGCCATGGGAAAACGGGCAAAAGCAGGGTGTCTGGAGTGTAACAAACCTAGACTTAAATCTTGACTTTGTCACTAACTTGCTTCTCATTCAGTTTCCTTGTATGCAAGAAGTGGTAATTATGCATTCATTTAGGAGGACTAAATAAGATCATGTATACAGAGCACCAAGCAGACACTTGGGGTGTAAGAGGGAGATTGCTATTGCTTATCATCCTTTCCTTTTTCATTTTTATCATCTGAAGATAATGACACTTACTCTTGAAGACTTTCAGATCAAAATATGCCTTAGGAAGTCAAACTCCTCACTGCTTCTCATGTTGCAAATGTTAATCCTTAACAGGGTCCTAAACTCCAATGGTAAACTGTGCTTTTTTCCAAAAGGCAGGAATGTGTGCCTTCTAACTGAGTCAGCATCAGGCAGGGGGCTCAGCGAAATATGAAACAACTAGCAAAACCAGTCATTGTGGCCATGTAAGAACATGGAAAGGTGTTAATGACATGTCAGATAAGAAATGGGCACTAGGGTGATTATGACAGCCAGTGTGGGTTCAATCATCATAACAAATGTACCATGCTCATGGGGGATGTCAATAACGGGGGGAGCTGTGCACGTGTGGGAGCAGAGGGTATATGGAAAATCTACGTTAACTTCTGTTCAATTTTGCTGTGGACTTAAAACCACTGTAAAAAATAAAGTCTACTTGGGGCACCTGGGTGGCTCTATCAGTTAAACATCTGATTCTTGATTTTGGCTCAGGTCATGATCTTATGGTTTGTGGGTTTGAGCCCTGCATTAGCACTGTCAGCATGGAGTCTGCTTGGGATTCTCTCTCTCTGCCCCTCCCCCATCTCTCTCTCTCTCAAAATAAATAAACATTAAAAAAATAAAGTCTACTTGAAAAAATGTACTAAGGGGTGCTTGGGTGGCTCAGTCGGTTAAACGTCCGACTTCGGCTCAGGTCATGATCTCACAGTTTGTGAGTTCAAGCCCCGCGTCGGGCTCTGTGCTGACAGCTCAGAGCCTGGAGCCTGTTTCAGATTCTGTGTCTCCCTCTCTCTCTGACACTCCCCTGTTCATGCTCTGTCTCTGTCTCAAAAATAAATAAATATTAAAAAAAATTTTAAAAAGGCACTGAATTTAGTGCACTCTGTAAGTACACTGTGAATGCAAGGACTGGAAGGACATATGGGCAAAATTATGAGTGAACCGTTTTCTTTGCAATCTTCCCTTAATGGTATTATAATGTTTTAACTAATAAATCAAAGCAAGAACTGAAGGAGAAAGGTGGTGTGGACTTTCCAGGAGCCACAGTTGTAGGGATAAGAAGCCAGGAGAAGAGGTTGGGATGAGTTTTACAACAAGGAGACAAACAGAAAGGTTCAAACCTTCCATTTTGAGAAGTGTTCTCTCTTGGTGTGTATGCTCTTGTTGAACAAGAGCAGAGTGGAAGCTTTGACTTCACTCTAATTTTTGGCATTTCATCAAGTCATTGATTTTAGCTCATTCTGAGTGTGGACATTTTGGATTGTTCTCTAATTTTCTTATGTGTATTTATTTGTATCATCTCCAAAAAGTATTAAATCTTGAGGATATGGGTCATGCATCCTCCTTAACACCTAGCATAGGGCAAGGCAAAGACTCCTATTTCAGAACAGAACCCAAGATGTGGCAGGGGAAAGCCAGGCTAACATGTGCATCCTGAATATGGATGTCAGGGAAAGCTGGTGAGTTTTCTGGGAGATTTGAGCAAAAAAAGAAATGATGGAAAGGGCCCATATTAAGCTACTTAAAATTTTGTGTCCAGTATATACATCCCCTTCTTATGGAAATGATACCCTGCCTACCCTCTGGAAAGCCAAACCCTTTTTCCTTTTCCACCTCCCCACCTCTCAGCCAGTGTGTGGAAGGGCAGAGCTGAGACCCAGACCCAGACCAGTCACTGCACAACATTTTCCCAGCCTAAACTTAGTGATTGGTTCAGGGATGGGCATGCAACCCATGCAGCAGGCATAAGGCACAGGGACACGTTTGCTGGGAATGCCAGAAGAGAGGTAAGCTTTCTTTCCTGCTGGTCTTGAAATAGGAGAGCGTGGCTGCTACCATCTGGTTACCAAGCAGCCCAAGTAGAAAACCAACAAGGAGGGGCAAGAAGAGAAATTGAGTACTAGTGGCATTGTTTGGGATCTAATCAAGCTCCACTCTGACCAGCTAAAACCCAGACTTTTCAGGGATGCCTGGGTGGCTCAGTTGGTTGAGCCTCCGACTCTTGATTTCAGCTCAGGTCATTATGTCACTGTTAGTTGGATCGAGCCCCCCCTCCAGCTCTGTGCTGACAGCTTGGGGCCTGCTTGGGATTTTCTCTCTCTCTGCCCCTCCCCAACTCATGCTCTCTCTCACTCTCTCAAAATAAATAAACATTAAAAAAAATCATATTAAAGCCCAGACTTTTCAGTTTCCCGAGCTGATGGACTCCCACTTGGCTTAAGTCTGTCTGGGTTGGTTTTTCTGTCCCATGCAACTAAGAGTCCTGGATGACAAGGAAAATCTGCTGTAGACTCAAGCAGACTCGGGCTCAGATTCTGGCTTCAAACTGCTGACCCTGTAGCGATGCCATCAGGAAACAGTTTCTCCTCTCTGAGCCCCAGTTCCCTCATCCACCAGCGCTGTTCCAAGCATGTAATAACTTATCAAAGTGCCAGCAGTATTTGGACAAAATAAGGTGATTAACGATTTATGGTGCCTTCCCTCCCTCTGGCTTCCTTTAAAGCACAAAAAGTAAACGCATTCTGACTGGAAGAGACAATGACTTTCTCCCAGCCAAATTCTCCTCCAGTGAGGCAGCACTGCAAGGACGAGAAGTACCTTGAAAGAAGCCACGCCCGGGTCGGAGATTCCCGGTGCGTGTCGGCCAGTGCCGTAGCCCGCGTAGCTCATCACCCACGGCTCATGGAAGGTCACCCACAGCTTCACGCGGTCCCCGAAGGTGGCGAAGCAAAAAGCCGCGTAGTCCAGGAAGGCGTCCACCACACTATCGTCCTGCCACCCGCCGCGCTCCTGCAGGGCCTGGGGCAGGTCCCAGTGGAAGAGCGTGGCCATGGGCTGGATGCGCGCGTCCAGCAGGCTGTCGATGAGCCTGCTGTAGTAGGCGACGCCCTGGCGGCTGGGTCCGGGCCCGAGCCCCGTGGGGAAGATGCGGGACCAGGAGATGGAGAACTTGTAGACGTGAGCTTGGAGGCCGCGAAGCAGGGCCACATCGGTGTCCACCTTGTGGTAGCTGTCACTGGCCACCTCCGGTGTTGCTGCGCCCTCGGAGGCGTGCCGGCGACCCAGGTGGTCCCAGACGCTCGGCCCTCTTCCGCCCTCGGCCCAGCCTCCTTCCACGTTAAAGGCTCCCGTGGAGACGCCCCAGAGGAAGCCTTCGGGGAAATCCTCCCGCAGGAAAGCGTCCCTTTCGGCCGTGGATTGGTTGGCAAATATTCCCCAGACTCTCCGGTAGGCGGAGCCCCGCGGCGAGGAGGAACCTACTGCCGTCCCTAGGGCAGGCTGCGCGGCGGTCTGGAGGGGCGCGCTGTCTGTCCGAGAGCAGGGCCCGCTGCGGGATCCGAAAGATGGAAAGGACACGGTGAGTAATGACCCTGCGGGCTACCTGCGCCCCCAGACTGATGGATGGCAGCAATGTGTGTAATTAGTAAAGGTTCGAGAAACACTGAGTCAAAAGCCACACAAGTGCCTGGTAGATGGGAAAATTACTATTATTGCCTCTTCTTAGGTGAGTTATTATTGCTTCTGCAGGACTCCAAACACTGTGCCAAGCCTACCGTTCTTTGTATTAGCTTGTCCTCAAATACTGTCTTTAGTTCTGATGCCATGCTTTTTCTTCCTACTGTTTATAAAACATAGCTAATCATAATGATGGCTTTAACTCATTATGCCTTGATTCTGTGCTGGCCACTGTGATATGAATGTAGGTCTCTCCATTAATTTTCACGAATTTATTAGATAAGGACTACAGTTATTTAACCGTATCCTATAGAGAAGGAGATTGAGAGTCAAAGAAATGAGTATATTCTGGGCATCAGGGGACCAGCACCTGTTTGTCAGCTGGTATGGAAGAAAGTATTTCAATAACTGAATTACTGGTGTAGCTCTACTGATGTGCATCAGCTAAATATTAACACCAGCTACAACCTCCTTTCTCCTTTATGCTGCCTGGATTATGGACACAATGGCAGGAGCTCATGCAGTCATGATGGACAATAAGGTGGAAGCCTTGTTAAGGATGACAAAAATTAAGGCAGAAGCCTGGATTCCTGATGATTGTACCTACTGAAGATCATCCATCTCCAGCCTTTGTAATGTAAATGAACCCACATCTTGTTTTTTTTAATGAGAACTTCTCCTTAATCACATAGTTTACAAACTGTAGAATACAGTCTGTGCTTTTAACCACATATCACTGTATTTGTAGATGTGTAGACATTCATATATTTTTAAATATTTCATATATATAAATTCAGATAAATATATATATTTGAAATAAAACATACTGTAAAAATGCTATCCTTACATGAATGCACTCTAGTTTCTTTTTTATTCTAGTCCATTTCTCTCCTTCTGTCTTTCCTTCCTTCCTTTTTTGTTTTTAATTTTCTTTTAACATTTATTTATTTTTGAGAGGCAGAGAGAGACAGAGCATAAGCAGGGGAGGGGCAGAGAGAGAGGGAGACACAGAATCAGAAGCAGGCTCCAAGCTGGCAGCACAGAGCTTGATGCGGGTCTTGAACTCACAAACTGCAAGTTCATGACCTGAGCTGAAGTCGGACGCTTAACCGACTGAGCCACCCAGGCGCCCCTCTTCCTTTCTTTTTTTAATAAAACATTTTCTTCTCATGTTTCAAAACAAACCCTAAATTGGTTTACCAATCTCCAAGTCCTGGCCTACAGGCTGGAAGGCACTGTAAGAGAGCATGTGGCAGTTACACCAGCAGAGGGCAATGTTGAGGAAGGGTTGGTGTAGGTGGATGTGTTTGGTCTGGAGGGGGAATCGCAGGGGGATGGCGGAAGGGGGTGCAGTACAAGGGCATCTCCTGTCCAATGGCCATCATGTGGAGGGAGGATGTCATTTGTGCGTGGTTAGCCCAGAGCACAAAATTGGTAGAAGTGACAGGGACATTGCAGAGGGACCTCTGTCCAATGGAGAGAAATCTGGGTCTTCTAAACTTAAGTACCTCCTATTTTATGAAGCGTCAACGAACTCACATTTGCTAAAACAGCAGTGGGGGTGGGGGGTAATCTATAGTTATGGATTATCCATAATATATACAGGTCTCTGGAGCACAACCAGGGACACAGGTGACACCCACTCAATGAACAGACTCAGCTACTCTGACCTAAAACTCCTGATCCTGATTGTCCTCCTGGCTTGGAAGAAATGAAGTCTTGAGGAAAGAAACAAACAGTCCCTGGATAAAATACAATTTGCTCTAAAGGACTGCTTAATTATTCATTTGCTTTTTTATTTGCTTATGTATGTATGTATAATCTCTTCACCCAGCATGGATCTAGAACTCACAACCTTGAGATCAAGAGTTACATGTTCTTCTGACTGAGCCAGCCAACCACCCCTCAATTTGCTCTTAAAGCTTTAATGCTGGAAGTTCAGGTTTACCTAACTTGGGAGAAGATTTAACATACTCAGTATGAGTATACTGAGTATCTCTCAAGAGATTTAGCATAGCCTCAGTTTCTATGCCCAGGCCTTGCAGGTAGCCCTCCTTCAGCTATCCCTCCCCTGCCCCCAGCCACCTCAGAGCATCCCAGATAATGCTCTTTCTCCCCCTTCTGTGGAGCAATGCTTTGTCTTCTGCCACAATCTGGTATTAGAGTCATTTGTGGGCCACTCTGCTTCCCCTCCAAGGTCTAAGATTCTCAAAGAGAAAAGGATGTTACTCCTGTTGGAACCCCCCTCAGTCTGCCCTGGCCCCCAGCAGACTCTCCACCAACATCCCCCTGAATGAGGATCGCCGGCTGTTAGTTTAATGTCAGCCAGTGTTGGACCTTTGCCTCAGGCCAAGTTTAGAGGGAGAACCTTGGAGCTGATATCATATGGCATCTTGTGGTTTTATAATTACTGAGCTTTCTGGGTAACCCTTTCATTATGGCCTCTTGAGTTCTGTTTTCTGAAAAGACATAGTCCAGTAATCCTCAGCTGACTCCGAGTGTGGTCAGGGAGCACTTTTGACCTATCTGCTCTTTCTACCATTCATACTCCCAGCACAAAGCCTGACAGTAGCAGCCACTCGGGGTCTGTTGGTTTAACCGGCAGAGCTTGAAGTGAGTTGAGAGGACTGAACAACAGATTGAGATACACAAGTGCTAGGAGAGGAAAAGCACAAGAAGATGGTAGCAACTGAGTGAGTGACCCTGGACAGAGCTTTTCTAGCAGTCTGAGGTAGGGTAAGGAGAGCTCTAGCTCAAAGTCTGGGAAGCCAAATGATTCTTTCCAGTCTTTGTCTTTCGTCAATGCATGGTGCATGAAGCTCACATGTGTAACATACCCATGGAAGGCTGATGTTTCTGGGGAACAACCATCTCCTGGTTTCCACACCATCCTTTTAGGTTTTTGTCTTTTAGGTTTGTCATGTGGAGAGAGGATGTCATTTGTACGTGGTTGGCCCATGTCTTTTTTGTCTTTTAGGTTTTTATTTTATTTTATTTTTTAAATTTTATTTTTAATTTTTTTTAAATTTACATCCAAATTAGTTAGCATACAGTGCAACAATGATTTCAGGAGTCCACACCATCCTTTTCATGCTCACTTGGGAAGCACATCGGATTTTGAGTGTTGTGAGAGGGTCATTATGGGGGTAACCTAAAACCTGCTCTAATTTTTTTTTAAAGTATGCCATTTACAAATTTTGGTATTTTAGCCATAATTTTGGTAAGAAATTATTTGCAACCCCACATAAATTAAAACCTCTCTTCTTAGGGTATGCCTGGCTGTCTCAGTTGGTAGAGCCTGTGACTGTTTATCTTTAGGGTCATGAATTCAAGCCCCACATTGGGTATAGAGATTACTTAAGGAAATAAAAAACAAAGTAAAAAAAAAAAAAACCCACGAAAGTCAAAAACAACCTCTTCTTAGAACACCACTGAGTTAGGTTTCTGCCCCACTGCAACAGTTCAATCTCCTACCTATGCTATCTCCTCAAGGGGAAGATGTTTTACATATCACATGAGGAAACAGGTATACAGAACTAACCTCACTTACTCAGAACACGTAACTTCAGTGGGGTGGTCAGATATATCTTTAACCCAGGCTGCTGTTCCACAAACTCAGGTTGTCTCCAACAAGATCTTAAATTAGAAGACAGGGGTTCAGATACCAGCTCTACTCATTGTGTACACTTGAACAAACTGCAAAGGTCACCAGTGCAGAATGACAAGAGAGGATGCAGGACCATGTGGGCCCCGGGTAAGATGCAATGGGAGATAGGCTCTTTCTGCCATCCCCTCTGAGCCTTTATCTCTCGCCTACAGAACAGCCATGATAAAATCACTGGCGAGAGGCAGATGGCAACAGTCCCATGAGATCACACGTATGAAAGAATATTCTGCAAACATCAGCTATTGATACTTCAGCAGGAAATCTAACATTACCTTTTCTTGGAACTTGAACAGCTCAGGAAAGTATTGAGATCAAACCCAATGGTGATCACTTGGCTTTTATTTATGGCTGTAAAAGAAGAAGTTTAATTAATTCTCCCTGAAGTCCAAACAACAATATGCATGATTGCCATCAATCGTTTTCCTTATATATACAACACACCCAAACTCCAAGCAATTGTTCTAAGCTTCCTGGAAAATGCCATGGACTAAAGCACTAAGGAGGTCAGAAGTGATTTCCACCTACTTAGAACAGTGGTTCTCAAACTTCCGTGTGCATCAGAATCACCTGCAGAGCTTGTAAAGCACAAATTGCTGGGCCCACCTCACAGTTTCTGATCCAGTGCATCTGACATAGGGCTCAAGGATTTGAATGTCTAACAAGGTCCCAGGTGAGGCTGATGCTGTTGGTCTGGAGACCACACATGGAGAACAATTGATTTAGAAGAACTCAGACATCAGAAAAGGATGGAATTTTTAAAATTGTAGTAAACTATGCATCAACATAAAATTGACCATTTTAGCCATTTAGAAAGGGATGGAACTTAAGAATAGAGATAGGTATGCCATCAAAAAATGAGTTAGGGTGAGGGTTATTAAGTGGTATCTATGGATGAGTGTCAGGAGGTCTGTGAAGTCAGCTCAGTACTGGTTACAGGTAGTAAAAAGGGCACTACTGACTTATACCATACTCTGCCTTATAGGGTGACTGGGATGGATGTCAGGACACCCAGGAATGTGGCCCTCAGACCCTCCTGCAGAGTCTCTAGTAGATCCTCAGCCCCTGATGCCTTAACAGAATCCACCTTACCCTTGACCCAACTGGACCAAGAGTGATCTCCTGATCCAGGGGCCCCCAGTCAGATTCACTCTCAAGAATTTGAACTTGAACTAAGAGACACAGAGAAGATGGTCCATGAGCTGTGGGTCTTAGACATGAAGGTTTTGGTGAGGTGCCCACTAGGGCCATGTGCAAGCTGAAGTGAAATGCGGACGTGAATAAGAAGAAGCAGAGTGAGGCAAAGGTGAGATATCAGAGGGATGGGTAATGGAAGGGGACATGCAAGCACAGAGCAGTTCCCCTGCTTACACCTGATACCTGAGGCCTGATGGCCTTTATTTACACAAGACCGAGGCATCCTTGCCATCTTTATACAGAACCCCTCGTCTTTCTTGGGTCAGTGGGAGCTAAGGGACAGAGGGTACAAAGGCATCTGGGGTGGGCTCTCAGACCAGCCCTCCTCTGGTCCTTCTTCTTATTGGAACCCCAGACTTTCAGGACTGCTACTGCCAAGCCAGTGCACCAAATGTGACTCAAAACCTCGCCAGCAATGGTCCACTCACCCTCGAGAAGGCTGAAGAGCAGTCTGGCTGACTTCTTCCTGGTGGAGGGGCAGTCCTGGAATCTTAGATTGAAGATGAAAATTTTTACTTTTGGCTCAACAGTCTGAAAAAGATAAAGGCCAACAAGTGAATTGAAGTTGCCTAGTATAAGTCTTTTGATAACAAGGATAGATTTTCAAGATGAGAAGTTACGAACCTCACTCCGGTTTGGGAAATGACCTCCAGACATCTCAATTAGGAAAGGAAGCAGACTCTAGACTCTGAGGGAGAATGAGCTACACTTTTCAGTAACAGTGGCCACACCCTCCCCATCAACCCACACCAAAGAGATAGGCTTAGCATGCTTACAAGGCTTACAGTGCCCAACCAGGCACTGTGTTGGGACCAGGGACAAGGCCATCCACTCATGTTAGGGACCTTTCTTACTATAAGAGGCTTAATCAGGTGCCACCATCACAGTATTTATGGATGTCTGGGGTTTGCTTCAAAACAACCTGACTTGAGAAGGGGAAGATGGGGCATAGATGAAACAAGATCAGCCATGAGTCGATAGCTTTTGAAGTTGGGGATGGCTTCATTATACTTTTCTTGTAGACATATTTCACATTTTCCATAATAATAATGATGATAAAGCGGCCCTCATTCAAATGGAACAGGTGTGACTTTTCTCCCATTTCTAAGCCATTTCACTGTCAAAGGAAACATGTTGTTTGACTTCACTTTAAATTACCTTTTCTAGGGGGGAGGTTGGGTTTGGTCATTTTCCCCACATCAAGTTTTTCCTCTTCGGAGGAGTTAAAAGCCACTGAGAGATACCGATAGCAACTACTTCCAAAGAAGGCAGGCTCATTCTTTATTTTCTCAGAGTCACCTGCAACAATGCCCCTTCTTTACAGATAAAGTGCCTTCAGCCTTGAGAAGCTAAGTTGCCCAAGACCACAGTTAAAGGAGGTGCAGCTCACACAGTCCTCATTCTTTCCCTTGCTGGGTGGATGCAGGGGAACCCAACAGCTAAGGGGACCGAGGATTTTCTCTCTCCTGAAAGATCAACACACAATGGGGGCCAGGAGGGCTGAAGGAGCCTTCAGCTGAGTGGGGAATTTCCTGGGTGAGCAGAGCCTTTACCTGCTCAGAGGACAGGGGCACTGCTCATGCACCTCCTGCAGAATTTAGATGTGCCGGGCATGAGGATGTCTTCTAGCCCTAAAACACCTGTGTGCTGGTGAGAAGAGCAGCAGCTCAGGGTCCCTGAGGCTCGGAGAAGGATGTGCAGGTGCTCTGGGGAGAGTGGAAGGAAACGGGAATGGGACAGCGTGGGACCTGCTCCTCCAGGCCTTCATGCCTCCAGGAGCAGGGTGAGAGGACCCCAGATGAGGAGGAAGGGTACACTCTGAAGGAAGCAGTGGGCAGAATGATCTGGGTTCTTGGGGACACAAGTCAGCCCCTTGCCTGGGGAGAAAGCTGTTCTTCCTGTCCTGGGCGTGCTGTGTGGGAAATGGTACACGCCTGTAAACCAACGAGCCCGGAGAGGGACAGTCTCCTCTCCAGCTCAGTTCTCTCCTCATAGCTGGTGATGAAAGTGGTCATCCTGAATCTTTAGAGCTACATCTGAAGTGTCAAATACAGCATCTGGAACCTAATCCCTACCTAAGGAAATAATAGGAATAAAGAACTCCTAATAAAAGCCTGCCAAGTTTGTCCAGGAGGGTTTTACTATTTGGCTGGCCAGCTCTCAACTGAGAGTTCACAGCTTTATCCAGACACTGGGGGGAACAGGCCTTCTTGAAAACGTTTTGATGTCAAAAGAGAAACACTGTAAACCACATCCTCAAGCAGAAATTAAGCCAGTCCTCTGTTGATGGCCTCTCTGAGGCATGCTCCATCTGCCTAACCCAGACAGTTTTAAAATGTCAGACAATGAACCCATTAGCTGAGGAACAAGCCCTGGTTGAAGTCCTTAAAGAAGACAAAAGACAGGTTTAGGTGTGATAGGCATCAGCAGGCCTTGAAGACACTACTTCAGCGCTGCTTACGGCCCAGAAATCTGGCCCACCAAGCCCACCAGTGCAGTCTCTGGGTCAAGCCAGTTTGGGTTCAGGTAGGAAGATATTTGCAAAAACAACTAAAATTATACATGATTTTCAAAAATGCCACCCTCATTATAATGTCCCCAACACCTTGGAATTATTTTTGTCTTACACAGGGAGTGTGGTGTCATGAGAAAGCCCTGGTTCCAATTCCAGCTCTGCTCACTACCTCATGTCTGACCTTGGTTAAGTTTCTTAAGTGTTGGGGTCTGCTGTAAGGGATAACATGAGGATAAAGTGCCCCACGCGGTGCGGGGCACAGAGCAGGCACTAAAGTCATAGCAGCTATTACTCAAATACCTTGTGAATGCATCTGCTGTCTTTGATTATTAGATGATAGTATTTGTAAACAATAAAAGCGGCAGTGCCTACAAGGTCAGCAGGAAACCCATAGACACAGGGATGGGACTGATGCTAATTAGTCCATTTCAAGCTTCCAGCCTCGGGTCAAATGGAGTTCCCACCTAGCTGCAGCACTGAGGGTTTGACACTGATGAGCTTGGCCTTTAAACAGGTAATTCCTCTAACAATCCACCCTGCCTGGTGGTGGGGGTGCTGGGATTCAAAGCCAGGAGGCCCAGGGCTGAAAGCAGAGGGGAGTGGCTTTATAACCCACACCTGCAGAGGCAAGAGGAAGACACGGGTGAATGCTGGTGGCCAGGTGTCCCTGGAGAGGCCTGTGAGAGGGCAGCTCTTCAGGGGTAAGTATGGAAATACTGCTAGGACCCAGGAAGGCCAGAGAGAAGCCACTGGGTGTGCAATCTGTTCTAACCTGTTCAGAGATGGGCTAACAGTCAGGACTCCAGGGAATTGGGGATTTGTCTTCCATGAGGAAGGTGCTCAGCAGTGACCAAGCATAGGACAGAAAGCTAATAGGTAGGTAGGTAGGTGGCATCCAACATACTTTCTCTAAATAGTCACAATCATTAGACTTGAGGAAAACAATCCTGGGAACAGGAAGGAAGGGCCTAAGTTTACAGGAAGATCCCCATAGCTGGCATCTGATTCAGCAGACCTGGGTGTGAAATGTCTTTTTTTTTTTCAGTTGTGGTGAGACATACATAAAATTTGCCATCGTTAGAGAGGGAGAGAGCCAAAGCATAAGAGACTCTTAAAAACTGAGAACAAACTGAGGGTTGATGGGTGGGAGGGAGGGAAGGGTAGGTGATGGGTATTGAAGAGGGCATCTTTTGGGATGAGCACTGGGTGTTGTATGGAAACCAATTTGACAATAAATTTCATATATTAAAAAATAAATAAATAAATAAACATTAAAAAATTAAAAAATAAAATAAAAATAAAAATAAAAATAAAAAAAAGAATTTGCATTTCCAAGGTGATGCTGCTGGTGTGTGCATTTCACCTGCAGAACCATTAATTCAAGTTATATGAACTATATAATATATGGAAGCCTTTAAATAGAGTAATGTATAGTTAAAAAAAAAAAAAAGATTTAGTATCGGGGCGTCTGGGTGGCTCAGTCGGTTGAGTGCCCAACTTCGGCTCAGGTCATGATCTCACAGTTGGTGAGTTCAAGCCCCACGTCGGGCTCTGTGCTGACAGCTCAGAACCTGGAGCCTGCTCCTGATTCTTTGTCTCCCTCTCTCTCTGCTCCTCTCCCACTCACACTCTGTCTCTATCTCTCAAAAATAAATAAATGTAAAAAAAAATTAGTATTTGATTTTAGAGAAAAAAAGAGACTCTTAAAAACTGAGAACAAACTGAGGGTTGGTGGGGGGTGGGAGGGAGGGGAAAGTGGGTG
Organism: Panthera uncia; assembly: GCF_023721935.1. Lineage (NCBI taxonomy): Eukaryota > Metazoa > Chordata > Mammalia > Carnivora > Felidae > Panthera > Panthera uncia. Next base: position 92,756,093 of record NW_026057584.1, on the reverse strand, counting down.
ATGGGCATTGAGGAGGGCACCTGTTGGGATGAGCACTGGGTGTTGTATGGAAACCAATTTGACAATAAATTTCATATTAAAATAAAAAAATAAAAAAATAAAGATCAAACATAAATAAAATAAAAAATAAAAAAATAAAAAATTGCCATCATAACCATTTTTACAGTTCCGTGGCATTAAGTACTTTCACGTTGTTGTGCAACCACAACCACCATCCATGAAAAGCCCTTTTAAATCTTAGGATGAACACTGACTGGAATTTCAATTCTCAGATATCTACACAAGAGATCCATGTGGGATATTTACCTTAATAAGACAACCCTCATTACCTCTTCCAGGGAAGACTGCCTGACCCTGCAATGTTCTCCAGCAATGCATTCACTGGAGATCTGCCCAGATGCAGCTCTGCAGGTCTGCTGGCTCTGCATGGAATAGCTCAGTTTACACATCAGCCAGAGCATTAAATGTCTAATATGCTGGGGCACTCAATCAGTTAAACGTCCCAGTCTTGGTATCAGCTCAGATCATGATCTTATGGTTTATAGGATCAAGCCCCCATCTAGCTCTGTGCTAACAGTCCAGAGTCTGCTTGGGATTCTCTCTCTCCCTCTCTCTCTGCCCCTCCCCAGCTCACACACACTGTCTCTAAACAAAATAAACATTTAAAAAAATGTCTAATATGCTGTCAGGAAGCTTCACCATTCATCAATATGGGAAATGGCTCAAATTACCTGCAATTTACTCAACTTCTGTGGCAAACTTGCCTCACTTTGGCATTCATAAAACAAATCAAGAGAGAGGAAATCGACGGTGCCCTAGAAATAAGTAAATAGGATCGTTAGAACATAAGCAATTTCAAGATAAAGTACTGTTCAGAAGTATCCTTTTTTGTTTCTCCTCCTCCTACTAAATGGATACTCCAAAGTGAGATTTTCCAGGAAAAAGCAGGTAGAGGAGAAGCTAGGACAGAGTGAGAATGTATGGAGGCCTTGTGCCTGCATGTTGCTGGGAATGTATCACCACATATTCAGCAAAGTGCTCGGCACACAATAAGTGCTCAATAAATGTATATGATTAAATGAGGGAATGACGGGGAGCCTGGGTGGCTCAGTCGGTTGAGCATCCAACTTCGGCTCATGTCATGATCTCACGGTCTGTGGGTTCAAGCCCCGCGTTGGGCTCTGTGCTGACAGCTCAGAGCCTGGAGCCTGCTTCGGATTCTGTGTCTTCCTCTCTCTCTGCCCCTCCCCTGCTCATGCTCTGTCTCTCTCTCTCTCAAAAATAAATAAACATTCAAAAAAAATTTTTTTAAAAAGATTTAAATGAGGGAATGAAGTACTGGATGCCAGAAATGGTGGGTTTCCACCAAAGAAGTGAGCACTAATGGAGTCAGAGGCCAGAGCTGCCCTGGTCAGCCCCCTCCTCACAGCCGTCCCACTTTGCTGGGACAGAGATAGCGGAGCACTCAGACACCCACAGGATCTGCAGTGATCTCTGCAGACCTACAGGGGTTTGGGGCTTTGTTTTAATTGTAGGCTATCGTCACTGGCCTACTGTCAGGCCACAGTTTTCAAGTCCACCCTAGTTGACCCTAGCTTGACCCATTGTATTATCCGAGAGCACAGCTCTTATGGTCCTGGACATATCTATCCCTCTGCACAGTCTCTGGCCTGCATATGTTCTAAGAACTTCAGATTCACAGTCTAAACACATAAAGATACCACTGTGATTCCATCCCTGCCTTTCTCAGAAGTCATTGTATCCTTGTCATGACTAGATCAGAGCCTGTTATCTCTCCTTCATAGATCATCTGTTCCCTCGGGACACAGACCCTTGATAATGGCATCCGATGACAACCAAGTGCACCATGGACCTTTGATAATTGACTTATCACTAGCTCCCTATGGCTTTCCAGATCAAGTCTCATCCGTGTTTACCCAATAGCCTACATGCTTGCTCCACTTTGGTGAGTACCACCAAACCCCTTCCCCACCCCCTCTCAGCTCTTACTTTTGTTTGTCATTTCTGTACAACACATAGTTGCTTAGTTCCCACCCTTGAAAGTCATTGCAGTGGAGGAAGATTTAAAGAGTAGAACCACTGAAGCGTACAACTTAACACAGAGTGTTAGTAAATGCACCAATTACATGAAAAATTGCAGAAAGTTAGAAGTGCTATAAGGAAGTCTACATCAGTGGTCTTCAAACTTACCTGGGGCTCACCTGGAAACTATGAAGACCCAGGACAGTCCCTCCACATTAAGCCTTGGTTTATGCGCTTTACTAGCTCTCCAGGTGATTCTGGTACACAACAAGACTTGGAAAGTGCTGGTCTAAACAAAGGGCTATGTGTTCCAAGTGGAGAGAGAAAGCAAATCAAGTTGAGCAAGGGAGTATTGTTAAATGAGGCCTCCCGATGGAAAGTGTATACACGTGTATGTCATAAATGGGTAGAATTTTGTTGGAAGAGATTTGGGCAAATCTAGGATAAGAAGCACACTGAATGGTGCATGCAAGATGGGGAAGAAAGCATAGCATATACACTGGGAAAAATAGGAGGGGAGACCCCAAGACAGCTTGAGTGAGCCACACCTGGAAGGCCCTGAGGGATTTGCACCAATTTCTCCCATCTGTGGCAACACATAACATAAAATTTACCAAGTTCACTGGCATTAGGTGCATTCACATTGTTGTGCAACCATCACCATAATCCATGCAACACATCTTTTTTTTTTTTTTAATGTTTAAATATTTTTGAGGGTGCGGGGAGAAGGAGGAAGACAGAGGATCTGAAGTAGGCTTTGTGCTGACAGCAGAGAGCCTGATGCAGGTCTCAGACTCACGGACCACAAGATCATGACCGGAGTCAAATGCCTTAACTGGCATTTGACTGGGTGCCTGAGCCACCCAGGCACGTCCATGCAATGCATCTTTGAATCTCAGAGTGAGCACTGAGTGTAGATTCCCAGTAGGGAATTAATAAAAACTGGGCTCATGGAAACTCCAGAAGCACTGCATGGCATGGACTGGGGCAAAGAGACCAGTCCAAAGGCTATTGCTTGACAAGCACTTTTCTGATCAGCACTTTGGTCTCCTGAGTTCATAACCGATAGCGGTTATCACCCCTTGTAAATTAATTTAGATGGCATTCTGGCCATATGGTCAGCCTTGAAACTATTTTTTCAGAATCTTATCAAAACTGGATTTTAAGTTCCTGAGATGGTAAATCTGAGGACCGGACCCTGACCTATGGGGCCCCCATCGTAGCACAGGCACCATGTAGACAGACAGTGTTTGTCACATGGCACTGTGATATCTATACAGCACCCTACAGAAATCTGCAAAACTACAGAAATCAGCTATTTTTCCAGGTGATTTTCCACACTGCCCAGCAGCCAAGCTTACACAGGCCAAAGCTGTTTAATTCTCAGATGTTTTAACTTTTCTTATTAAAATTATAGTTAATAAAATTAGAGTTAAAAAGTTATGTTCAGAGGAGGCAGAAAACAAGATGATACTCTAGGGAGTTTTGTTATTTAAAAAAAACAAAATAAGGGGCACCTGGGTGGCTCAGTTGGTTAAGCGTCTCTTTTTTTTTTTTTTAATTTTTTTTTTTTTTTAAACGTTTATTTATTTTTGAGACAGAGAGAGACAGAGCATGAACGGGGGAGGGTCACAGAGAGAGGGAGACACAGAATCTGAAACAGGCTCCAGGCTCTGAGCAGTCAGCACAGAGCCCGACGCGGGGCTCGAACCCACAAGCTGTGAGATCATGACCTGAGCCGAAGTCGGACGCTCAACCGACTGCGCCACCCAGGCGCCCCTAGCGTCTGACTCTTGATAGTGGCTCAGGTTATGGTCTCATGGTTTTTGGGTCAAGCCCCACAATGAGTTCTGGGCTGACAGCATGGAGCCTTCTTGGGATTTTCTTTCTTCTCCCTCTCTCTCTCTCTCTCAAAATAGATAAACTTAAAGAAACAAACAACCTTTACCTGTCCTTATGTCTCTTTTGCTATTAACACACCTCTCCTCTAATAAGCTATTTTGGACTCTTTTAGTTAAAAAAAAAAAAATCAGAGCAAACAGAAGCATTTGACTTATTTACATAGGCAAAAGCTGACACTAGATCAAGCAAGAGCTGGGACGCAATAAATGAGATTTTGTTTGTAAGGTAAACATGAATCTAGAGAATGGACAGCATTCAGAAGAGGCAGTTAATAAAAATGCCAGGCTAACAGATGAAAACTTCTCTAGTGTTCTAAAATGAAAATCACAACTTTCCTCAGATGTTGCAACTGCTATTTTGGGGTGCTGTCATCACCTTGGCAAGAGCACACGTGGACGGTTCCAGCAGGAGCTCCGAGACTGCTTCAGCTTGCAGGACCACAGAGAGTTTTCCGCCTAAAATCAACCAGAGAAACCAGCTGCAGGTGAGTGAGGCAGGATGCTGGGGCTGCAGAAGCAGCGTGGGGACTCATTTCCTGTTCCATGTTCACTGACTTTAAAAATGATTTCTGAAGAAATCACTTAACATGACTTTACCCTAGCTGAAAGATTTTAGATAACAAGGTGCCTTTAAAAACAAAACAAAGTCGAGAATGTTTCATCTAAATCAGGACTCAGAAATGCAGGACACTTGTCTTTTACAAGAATAAAAGCAGGGCAGGCTGGGTGGCTCTTCCTGAAATTAAGAGTCTCTTGATTTCGTCTCAGGTCATGATCCTGGGGTGGTGGGATCCAGCCCTGTGTTGGGCTCCACACTGAGCATGGAGCCTGCTTGGGATTTTCTTTCTCTCTCCTTCTGCCCCTCTCCCTCACTCTTTCTCTTCTCTCTTAAAACAAAATAACAAACACACACACACACAAAGAATAAAAGCAATTACCCTGCCCTGCCCCTCCAGTGTAGAAGGTGGTGAGGTGAGAACTGCTTCCTCACTTTGTCTGTTTAACACTTTCTGCTGTTACCCGGTCCTTATTCATTGTCCTGAACATCAGTTCAGCCCCTCCTGTGCACGGAGGGGAAAACGAAGGAACTATAAACACCTGTAGCGTGTACCCACTTGATTTGATACTTGATTACCTGCAGTGGTGCTCAGCAGTTGTGTGCGTCCAAATCCCCTGTGTGCTTGTCAGCAGACTGGGGCGGGCTCTGCAACAGTGCATTTTAACAAGCTTCCCAGGTGCTCCTGACCCTCGTCCTCAGACCACCACTTGAGAAACACGGCTGCGGAGGAGGGGTTCCTCAGCCGTTTGTATTGCCAACTGACTCTTTCATGTGCCTGAGTCTTTATCTCCCCCTGGATTGTGTGCTCGCTGAGGAGCAAAATTTAAAACAATCACTCCAGATAGCAACTTCAGCACTGGGTGCATAGCAGACCTGTGGTTTGGAAACGCTAAATGAAAACCAAATAAAATCAGAGTTTGAGAGTTAAACTGTAAGGCTGTGTGCTGACAATGAAACCACCACTCACAACTACAAAAGTGCTTTTTTTTTTTGTAGTTATCTTTATACCCAACATGGGGCTTGAACTCATGACCCAGATATCAAGAGTCGCAAGCTCTTCCAACTAAGCCAGAAACAGGTGCCCCAAAAGGGGCTTATTTTGATAAACGTGGTAGAACTTTGAAATCTCCTAAGCAGGGAATTTCACTTACAGACATTTAGTCCTCATTCTGATAAGATAACACTATTTTCTAGTTACTCAAATGATTGTCCCTGATGGATCCATTTCACCTTTCACCGATTTCTATTCTTCATTCTATCGTCACATCAGCACACATGGAACATAAGTTCCCAGCTTGTGCTTAACATCTTAAAATGTACAATCATCTGTAGGCCAAAGAAATGAAATAAGAGTACAGTTAATCCCTAAATAGATGAACTCACAGATTATTTTTTTTTTAATTTTTTAATGTTTATTCATTTTGAGAGAGAGAGAAAGAGAGAGAAAGTGTGTGAGCATGAGTGGGAGAGAGGAAGATTGAGAAGGAGACACAGAATCCAAAGCAGGCTCCAGGTTCTGCGCTGTCAGCACAGAGCCCGATGTGGGGCTCAAACTCACAAACTGTGAGATCATGACCTGAGCCAAAGTTAGATGCCCAACCGACTGAACAAGCCAGGCACCCCATAGATAATTTCTTTTTTTTTTTTTTAATTTTTTTTTCAACGTTTTTTATTTATTTTTGGGACAGAGAGAGACAGAGCATGAACGGGGGAGGGGCAGAGAGAGAGGGAGACACAGAATCGGAAACAGGCTCCAGGCTCCGAGCCATCAGCCCAGAGCCTGACGCGGGGCTCGAACTCACGGACCACGAGATCGTGACCTGGCTGAAGTCGGACGCTTAACCGACTGCGCCACCCAGGCGCCCTGAGGCACCCCATAGATAATTTCTAATTGACTCTGCAAGCTGCTTTTAGAATTAGAGTGAACAAATGTACTTGAAGTTCTAGAAATTCTCATGGTTCCCAACCTATTGCCAGTGCAAGCATAAACTATACTTTTTAACATACTGTCAAATGCAGATTACTCAAAACCAGATTCTCACGTGAAGCTTGCAGTTCATGTTTTCTATGGAACTGAAAGGGGGATAATTGCTCTGCTTTAGAAAAATTTATCTTGCATTTTGTTGGACATAATTAAACAGGTGTTCATATGTCTATGAACTCAAAGACATGAACAGGTGTTCATGCGTCTAGCTCAAAACTGGTATTTGCTGTGGGTTGAGAATGAACTGTTGTAAGCCTGTGTAGAAAACCACTGCACAGCATTGTGTAAATTCCTGTCCCTCCTATGCATTGCTGGACCTCACTAAAGGATAAGCTCACCTGTTTCCACCATAAAGGGAAGTTGTTCCACTAAAAACCGTTGCGGCTGTTTATAAAAAAAAAAAATATAGCCCCCTTTCCTCTTGCTCCTTCCCTTTTTGCCTCAAATACTCCAATAAAAGTAATCTGGCCAATATTGAACTGCCAATATCAATGCTTCAAGCTACTACTACTGCTTGGGCAGGCAGGTAATACTGGTGTTACCCTGGGTTGTGTCTCAGTGTTGTGCAAGTGGGGGATGTTGTGTGCAATTCTACTCTTCCCACAAGAGAAATGTTCCCGCTCTCCCAGCCTCCAACTCTCTGCCCGAATCCTCTCTTCTACTGAATCCTCCCCACTGGCAGCACATTGAACACATAAACAGGAGGTTTATAATAACAGATATAGAAAGATTAGAAAAGAAGAATTTTTCAAAAATTGTGATATATATATATATATATATATATATATATATCAAAATTTACCCTTAAAAATTATAAGTGTACAGTTTAGTGGCATTAAGTACATTCACATTGTTGTGAAGCTGTCACCACCATCCATCTTCAGAACTTTTTCAACATCCTAAACTGAAACTCTATATTCACTGGGCAGGAATTCCCCATTCCCCAGACCTCCTAACCCCTAGTAACTACTATTCTACTTCCTGTCTCTGTGAATTTCATTATTGTAGGTCCTTCATGTAGGTGGAATCATACAATGTGTGTCCTTTTGTGACTGGCTTATTTCACTTCGCATAATGTCTTCAGGGTTCATCTATGTTATAGCAGGTGTCAGAATTTCATTTCTTTTTAAGGCTGAATAATATTCCATTGTATAAATAGCACATTTTGTTTATCCATTCACCCATCCATGGACATTTGGGTTATTTCCACCTTTCAGCTATGTAAATAACACTGCTATGAACATAGGTATAGTATAGATACCTGTTCAAGTCCCTGCTTTCAATTCTTTTATGTAGGTACACCCAAGCGCTAGATGATAGAGTAATTTTATGTTTAATTTCTTGAGGAACTGCCACACTCTTTTCCATAAGGGCTACACCATTTCACAGTCCTGCCTGCAATGCATAAAGATTACAATTTCTCTATATCTCTACCAACACCTGTGATTTTCTGCTTTTTAAAATAATAACTATTCTTATGGGTGTGAAGTGCTATCTTGTTGTGGTTTTCATTTGCTCTACACAATGATTGAGCATCCTTAATAATTGAGTTAATCTTTGTATATGGTACAAGGTAAGAGTCTAACTTTCTTCCTTTGCATGCAGATATTCACTTCTCCCAGGAACACTTGTTGAAAAGACTCTTTTCCCCACTGAAAGGTCTTCACACTCTTGTAGAAAATTATTTGACCATTTGGTAAGGGTTTATTTGTGGGCTTTCTATTTTATTCCATTGGTGTATATGTCCATCCTTAAGCTAGTACCACACTATTTTGATTATTAGAGCTTTGTAGTAAGTTTTGAAATCAGGAAGTGTGAGTCTGCCAACTTTGTTCTTTTTCAAGAATGTTTTGGTTATTTGGGGTCCCTTGAGATTCCATATGTATTTAAGGATGGATTTTTCTATTTTTGCAAAAACTGTCACTAGGATTTTGATAGGGATTTCAATGAATCTGTAGACTGCTTTGGGTAGTACTGGAATTTCAACAATATTAAGTTTTCCGATCCATGAACAAAGGATAACTTTCCAGTTATTTTTGTTTCCTTTACCTTCTTTCAGCAATGTTCTAAAGTTTTCAGTGCACAAGTCTTTTGTGTCCTTGGTTAAGTTCAGAAAAGAACTTTTAAAAACTACTTATTAGAGTGAGCAGAACTCCCAGTCGTTAAGTGTGAGCCGTGTATGGTGACTTCTTTCCAAAGAGTGCAGTATGGAAAGGAGGAAAAAATAATAACTTTACAGTAGAGATACCTGAAAAACACAACCTCAACCAGGTGATCAAGGTCAATATTAACAGTATAAATCACAGTG
>NW_026057584.1:92731588-92747288 GCF_023721935.1 Panthera uncia | reverse complement strand
TAGCCCTGCATCGGGCTCTGTGCTGACAGAGCAGAGCCTGCTTAGGATCTTCTCTCTCCCTCTCTCTCTCTGTTAAATAAATTAAAAAACTTAAAAAAAAAATCCAGTTGAGGGGGCCTGGGTGGCTCAGTCGGTTAAGTGTTTGGCCTCGGCTCAGGTCATATTCATGCGTTCAAACCCCTTGTTGGGCCCTGTGCTGACAGCTCAGAGTCTGGAGCCTGCTTCAGATTCTGTGTATGCCTCTCCTGCTCGCACTGTCTCTCTCGCTAAACATTAAAAAAATTAAGAAAAATCCAGCTGAAGAAACAATAGGAATGAAGAGTAACAAGAAATTTTAACTTATATTTTTAAAAGTTTATTTTTGAGAGAGAGAGAGAGAGAGAGAGAGAGAGAATCCCAAGTAGGCTCCACACTGTCAGCACAGAGCCTGATGTGGGGTTCGAACTCACAAACCATGAGATCATGACCTGAGTTGAAGTTGGATGCTTAACTGACTGAGCCACCCAGGCACACCAAGAGTAACCAAAATTTTAGACAAAAATTAAGGTGGAAACCCTGTGGTCTTAATAGTAAGGTGGTAGTTTTCTATGGGTTGAATAGCCTGGGGTATATTCAATTGGATAGATCAATTATTTGGAAGATCCTGAGCAGCTTTGGGAGCAGAAGAGCCATTCTTGAAAGTGTGTAGGCTCTTGGGAGACAGACGCAGGTGTTGGAAAGGAAGAGTTGAAGGAACTTTGCCAGGGTCCCATGAATAAAAAGAAAACACACTGCGGCTGAGCAAAAGGAAGGAATGACAGATGCAGCTCGTCTGAAGGGTCAGACATCAAGGGGCAGGTGGTGTGGGTTCTGCTGTACTGACGAGGTAGAGGTAATGTATTACGCAGCGGAACAAAGGGCTACTCCGGCTGGTGGAGTTAACCATAGTCCTTTGTGCAGGGTGTTGACATTGGACGAAGTGGCAAAACAAAAATGTTTGTTTTAAACAGGGTCCATCGGACTTTTGAGAAACTGAAGCCACCAGATAACAAATACAACTCAAATTCTAGAGAAATCCTCAAATGCCAGCAGGGTGAATTAGAACAGAAATTAGGAGAATGTTGTATTTTCTCTACAATTAGTGCCAAAGCCACTATCACTAAGGTGTTTGTAACTGCGGCCTTAAAAAAACCAGGCTGGCCCATGGGAAAGAATATTTTAATGGTCTCAATACTTGTAGATATGTCAGTTAGATCTCAATAAATCTGGAAAAAATAAAAGAACTCCACCCCTTTAAAAAACCACCTTCCAGAGTTTGAAGGAGGTGTTTGCTGAAAAATATATTTTTATATGACCCATCTGTATAGTAATGTACTTCAAGGAAAAAAATTTTTTTAAGTCTTAAACATGTTTCAGCTTTAGTTAACAAAGTTTTATTTCATAAAGTACTCTTAACTATAAATAAGTTAAAGAGAAAAAAATAAATCTGAAATAGTTACTTATGCAATGCAAGAAATGGTCCATGGCAAAAGCTTCAGAACAAATTTGACTCTACCCCAGTGGAATCCTTTGTTGCTCCATGCAACTGCCAGAGAACTTCCTGTGGAGCCTGCTACCCTCACAGCCCCTGCAAAAGCCAACTGGGCAACAACTCAGTGTGAAAACTACTGTGCTGAGAGATAGCATGTACTCATTGTTCATATGTTCTTTTCTTCCTTCATATTATAATCATGTTCCTGAAGAGGGTCCATAGGGTTTACATGTGATAACTCTATGTGAACACATGTCAAGAAAAAAACCAACAGAAAACCAGGCAAAAATGTTTTGTAGGACAGTATGATAAAGAATTTATTGAAAGCATAAATGATGGCCTAATTCCCACCAAATATATGAACAAAAATAGGCATAAATGAGGTAAGAACTAATTAAACATTTTAGAAATGAAAAATATAGTCACTGAAATAAAAAAATGCAATAAATGGGGTTAATTTTAGACTAGGCATATTTGAAGAGTTATTAAATCAATTAGAAGACAGCACTCATGGAGTTCATGGAGAAGAACTCATCCAGAACACAGAACAAAGATGAAAAACATGAGACTAGAGACCCAACAGAGTAGTTAGTGGCCCAAATTTAGCCAACTGGAGTTTTAAGAAAAGAAAAAAGGGAGACAATAGTAAAGCAGTATTTGAAGAGACACTTGCTGAGAATTTTTCATAACTGAAAATAGATGTGGGTCTTAGACAAAAAGCACATTCATTCCTGAGCAAGATGAATAACTATTGAATAGATCAAAATTGGTAGCAGTTCAAAGATAAAGACACAACTTAAAAGCTGCCAAGGCAAGAAGCCAGGTTATCTGCAAAGGAAAACAACCGTACTGATAGTAAACTGTTCATAGACAATAAGAGAATTTAATGGTGTAATATTTCAAAGTGCTAAGGGAAAAATAACTGCCAACCTAGAATTTTATACTAAGCCAAATTATCATTCAAGAGGACAAGATACTTTGAGTTTATAATCAACAGGCTCTAACTTAAAGACATAAGAAAAGAGGTACTTTAGTAAGAAGAAAAGTGAACCCTGATGAAATGTACAGATATAAAAAAAGGCACAAAACTTGATAAAAATAAAGGCCAGTATATTAACTAGGGTCTATAAAAAATAAAACTGAAACTTAGCAAACTAGGGGGAAAAAAACTTTAAAGAAAGTAGAAGGAAGGAAAATGATATAAAAGCAGAAATTAATGAACAAAAAACCAAAAGCACAGACAGGATCCATAGGACCAAAGCTAAAGACATTAGGTGAAGAGATTTAAAAAACAGATAAAATGTCTAAAAAAAAAGTACAACAAGATTAAAACATTTTAAAACTATAAGAGAATTCTATGAGCCTTATCCTATTAAACATAAAACTTTCTATCTCAAACAAACTTTCCAAAAATGAGAGGCTGATATGCCATAGATATACAAACTGGAAAAGAAAAATATAAAAAAACAATGGCTATAAACAGAAACATAAAATCCTTAAACACGAAATTAGTAACTATAAATAGACTATAAACGTTAAGAATATATATTATAGTCTCTAGAGCAATCACTAAAAAACAATACAAAGAAGTTCAATTAAAATATCAATAGGAAAATGAAATGCTAAAAAATATTTAAAGTCATTAAAAAAAGTCAAGAAAGGAAAAACAAAAAACAGGAGACAACGTAGGAAACATTAAATGGTAGATACAAATCTAACCATATAAATAACTACATTAAATCTTTTGGGAAAAATTTTCCAATTAAAATGTAGAGATTGTCAGAATGTATAAACAAGATCCAACTATATGCTGTCTATAAGAAATCCACTAAACACAAACATAGGTGGGCTGAAAGTAAATGACAGAAAAAGATATGTGCTAACAATAAGCACAAGATGGAAATGGCTATATTAAGTTAGATAAAACAGATTTTAAGTGAGAGCATTACTAGAGTTGTAAAAAGGCATTTCATCAGATTAAAAGTCCAATTCATCAGAAAGATGTAAAAATCGCTAACAGTGTATATGGCTAATAACATAAAGAATGTGTCAAAATACCTGAATCAAAATTTTACAGAAAAGGAGAAACATTCCAAAGTCGTCTGTCAAATTTCTCTTTTTTTTTTACAATATTTTTTTAATGCTTATTTATTTTTGAGAGAGAGACATAGGGCATGAGAGAGCACGAGCAGGGGAGGGGCAGAGAGAGAGAGGGAGACAGAGGATCCAAAACAGGCTCTGTGCTGACAGCAGAGTCTGACATAGGGCTCAACTCATGAGTTGTGAGATCATGACCTGAGCTGAAGTCAGACACTCAACCAACTGAGCCACCCAGGAGCACCTCATTTGTCAAATTTCAGTGATTGATGGACCTAGACAAAAAACACAGTAAAAGATAGAGTTCCTTTTTTTTGTAATTTTTAAAAAATGTATTATTTTTCAGAGAGTGAGAGGACACAGCACCAGTGGAGAGGGAGACACAAAATTCGGAGTAGGCTCCAGGTTCTGAGCTGTTAGCACAAAGCCCAACACAGGGCTTGAAACCACAAACTGAGATCATGACCTGGGCCAAAGTCAGACATCTAACTGACTGAGCCACCCAGGCACCCCAAAATGGATTAGTTCTGAACAACACTATCAACACTATTTCTATCAGTACACTCAACAGGGACAGAATATACATTCTTTCCAGAAGCACACGGTTAGATTTACGAAGAGATGTGAAGAATTAGTACATGGAACACCAAACAGTACAAAACATTGCAAGGTGAAATTGAAGAAGACCTAAAAGTCATTCATAACAGAAACTCTTAACAAATGGAATCTCATTAACCTGACAAAGGGCATCTATTCAAAAACCTATAGAAAACATCACACTTAATCCTGGGACTTCAGAAGTATTTAAGTTAAATAGAAACCAAAAAAAAAGCATGGTCCCATCACTGCTTTCATTCAACATTCTACTTAAGGGCTCAACTAATGCAATAAGGAAATACGATGTAAGAATTAGGCAGGAAGAGATGAAACTCCTTATCTGCCAGACACTATTCTACCTGCTAGGCACTGTTCTAGGGTTTTTCACTTTTTAATCCCCACAATAGTCCATGAGATAAGATTATGCAAATGAGGAAAGTTGAGGATAAGCAAGTTACCCAAGTTTATACAGCTAATGAACAACAAAATCAGGATTTGAATCCAGGTGGTAGAGCCACAGAATCTATACCATTTACTACTGTGTTATCCTCCTTCCTATCTGTCTACTTTGAAAATTAAGTCAATACAAACTATAGAACTAAGAGTTCAGGTATGTTGCTGCAAAAAAAAAAAAAAAAAAAAAGTAACATAAAAAACTGGTAAGTGTTCTTATGCCTTCATAACAAACAAAAAAATTTTTTTAATGTTTATTTTTGAGAGAGAGTGAGAGTGCTAGCAGGGGAGGGGCAAAGAGAGAGGGAGACACAGAATCTGAAGCAGTCTCCAGGTTATGAGCTGAAAGCAGAGCCCAATGAGGGGGCTCAAATGCATGAACGGTGAGATTATGACCTGAGACAAAGTCAGACACTTAACTGACTGAGCCACCCAAGTGCCCCAGTAACAATTAAAAGATGTAATAGGAAGAAGATCCCATTCCCAATAGAAAAAAATAGTAAGATACTCTAGCATAAACTAAAAATTAAAAAAAAAAACAAAACATTTCAAAAGATGGTAAAGAGTACCAACATATTTTACAGTTAAAGAAAAAAATACCAAAAAATTAAAGGATAGACTAAAGAGAAGAAAATTCCAAGTCTTTCCAAATTATTCTACAGACTTGAGGTAATTCCAATCAAAATCTCAGAATATACATACCAAATAAATCTGCAAAACAATACTAGACAATGTTAATGAGAACTATTTAGCTAAAATATGAAACCATGAAAATTAAAAAAACACTGAATTCATGTAATAGTTCTAGCAGGATAGGATCAGAGTGGGTACACAGGACACCTTAACTGTCTCCACGTCTTTTCCCCTGAAAAAGGAAATAAAATATTTGAAAGCAAATATGACAATGTTAAGATTTGATAAAGCTGGGTGGCAAGTACAGGGGTGTCCTTTTTATCATATCTAATCTGGTTGGCATATTTGGAATACTTCATAATAAATAAAAAAGATCATATCATTTTAGGACTTTACAGACTGTTTACTTTGAAAGAAGCTATAATTCTATGAATTTGAGAACAGCTTTAGGCCATTATTAGTTTAGGGCCTGGGAATTAATATAGAAAAAGATGGTTAGTAGTCCATTTGTTCTTGGTGTGTCTTAAATTTCTTGAATACTTTCAGAGTGCCAACTGTGCTCAAGATAGTCTAGTAGAATATGAAGGAAAGACATAAAAATTGAGTCTGTACTTTCACAGAGGCTTATAATCTAGGTGGTAAAATAAATGAACTTTCAACAGTAACAGGCAGATGTTTATGTTCCAGGAGTAATGTCCTAACTTTCTGACCTCCCTCTTTTTCTGTATTGGTTTTTCTCTTTCTGTAGGAAAATATTTGTTTTGTTCCTGCCCATTAATGTGGTTCACTGTAGAATTAACATTAACAACATATTTAATAGAGAGAAAGTGTTCTAATTGTAATTCTTACACAAAAATTTATTTTTGGTAGGAAAAATGAGAGTGCATTAATTTAGTGACATCCACTAAATATTAGTACCAGTTAAAAATGAAATAGAGGGGTGTCTGGGTGGCTCAGTCAGTTAGCATCTGACTCTTGAAGTGGGCACCGAGCTGTGCGTCAGGCTCTGTGCTGATGGTGTGGAGACTGCTTGCGATTCTCTCTCTTCCTCTGCTCCTCCCCTGTTCATGCTCTCTCTCACAAATAAACTTAAAAAAAAAAAAAAAAAAAAAGGAAAATTCGGCAATACTTTTTAATCTATATGAAATAGGCTATTAAGCAACCCAAGCTTTCAGCTTTAAGAATGCTATCCTCCTATAATCCATCTGAACTTGTATCTTGATATGAATACATGTTGCGAATATATCAGCATTCATTTGTTTTTAAGTATTTACATAAATCAGTTGTGTACTTTTTCTTTTCCCAAATTACAAATGCCAAGAACCAGTTACAAAATCAGACTGCCATGAAATCACACAGACAAATGTAACGAGTTTTAAAATTTTATTGAAATTCAATTTAGAATTTAACAATTTAATACAGCATTATTTTGAATATTTTCTAACCAGTATTTTCACCTGCTTTACATGATTTCTGGGAACAACTTTAAAGAACTGACACTTTCTGCTTAATTTTCCATAATATGTCAATTATACATTCATTAAAATCTCAGTTCCCTGAAACTGTTATTTCAATGTCAGAATTTAAAAAAATAAGCCCAAATATTGAAAATTTAAGACATTAATATAGCCACTGTAAAATAGAAAAGAAAAAAAAAAACCTTACACAATCTGAACTGTTTAAAATTGTTAACATTTATTGTAGTAATGCAATATGAATTTTTTAACATAACCATATGAATTTTTCATTAAAATGTTCAACCATTTCCTACTGAAGCATGTCCAAAGTTATAAAAATCTTCTCTTTTAAAGTAACCTATATTGAATTAATCCAAAGTAACTGTGGCACTTTAGATAAAACATATACTCCATTGTAGTAGCTTAAGGAATAGCCTGATCAATAGCAGGTTACTGGAAAGAATAAAAACAGCACAGCTTTCTTTAAGGAGTGAGTCGTTTGGGATCACGGGGGAACATTGAGGTCTGGCGAACATTGTGCAATCCCAAAAAAAGCATAGTGACTCGTTCCAATCCTAGGGAAAAAAGTAATCATTAATTCCTTTTCTGAAAACCTTTCAGGGTCTTACTTATTGAAACTACCAACATAGTATCGTCGATCAACAAAATACTTCTATTATTTTGAGTTTATTTAAAATGAACTGTTTTGGGTCTGATACAGAAATAGAAATGATGCTGTATGTGGGAAGGACTAAATGAGATATCCTTAAGTTGTATGGATTCTGTGAACTACAAAAATCTTGTAAATATACAAAGCTTATGATTTAAGCAAACACAAAAAAGTCATTTTATAAGCCTGTATGTTTTCAAATGGGACCAGAATCTTAATTATGTAGTCTAGACCATCAGTATAAGACGAGAGCCATAAACTTCTTCAGGGAAGTTTATTAATGGAAGCACCAGAAATTTACTGTAATTCAATAGATGTGTAATGTAGTGGTTCCTAGTATAAGACTCTAGGATACATTATTGTAAATGTTCTGAGTGCAGAAGAGACTGATTTTGATATGTGACTTAAATACTGTATCACTGTCAGAATTAAGACCAAGTACCACCTAAGAAACCGAAAAGAACTAGCAAATGAAACTCTGTGTGTGTAATTTATTTCACCAAAGTTGTAGAAGACATTATAGAAAAAATGCAAAGAATATTTTTATACAGCAATAACTTTTAATTTTAAAGGGATGTATTTAACTTCTTTTTTTTCTTTAAGTTTTTATTTAAGTAATCTCCACACCCAATGTGGGGCTCAAACTCATGACCCCAAGGTCTAGAGTCGCAGGCTCTTCCAACTGAGCCACCCAGGTGCCCCAGGAATGTATTTAACTTCTAAAACAGAAATATAAATAAGAGAATTGACATTTTAAAAATGTTTACTTATTTTTGAAAGAGGAAGAGAGCACATGAGTGAGTGGGAGGAGGGCAAAGAGGAGAGAATCCCAAGGAGGCTCTATGCTGCCAGTGCAGAGCCTGATGAGATCATGACTTGAGCTGAAATCAGAGTCAGACACTTAACCAACTGAGCCACCAGGTGCCCCTGAGAATTAACATTTTTATTGCTATTCCTTACCAAAAAATCTGCAGCTGCAAATTCGAACTTTGTATTAATCTAATACCAATCTAAAAACCCAACTATATCACATCTTCCCTTTAATCATTAATTACCAAAAAATGAGTGGTATTTGATAACAATTCAAATGTCCACAAGTTTGATTAAAATTTACATTGTCAATCAGTCACAAAAATATGTGAATTAAACAAAATGCACATTACTGCATACTCTGAGAGAAAATAGTTGTGCATTTCCCATTTAAACTTAAATTCTAGGGGCGCCTGGGTGGCTCAGTTGGTTAAGCATCTGACTTGAGCTCAGGTCAAGATCTCATGGTTTTGTGAGTCTGAGCCCCATGTTGGGCTCTGTGCTGACAGCTCACAGACTGGAGCCTGCTTCAAATTCTGGGTCTCCCTCTTTCCCTGCCCCTACCCTGCTCACACTCTCTCTCTCAAAGATAAATAAACATTAAAACAAACGAACAAAAACAACTAAATTCTGTATCCAGTGGAGCACTGTTTGTAGTAACAAAAGGCTGGTATCAACCTACATGTCTATCAAATTTTGATGTACCCTTTCAATGGATTGATTCTATGTAGTGTTAAAAAAATACTGAAAATGTCTAAGTACTGATAAGGAACAAATGAGAAAATACAGTAAGTGACAAATGCAAGGTACTGGATGATTTATATTGTATGCTACAATTTGTGTAAAAATGTATTTTAAAAGTGTCTACTTTTGCATATGCAAAGATTATCTTTGCAAAGGTAAAAATAAAACTAGCAACAATAGTTTCTTACAGGGAGATGAATACATACTCTTCTATACCCTTTTAATTTGAAAAATTTTACAGTACTATATTATTCATTCACCAACCCTCCCACCCAAACAAACATCAAACAAAAATTTCAAGGAAACTATACATTCAGAATTCTTTTAAGAGTCTCTGATAGGGACATCTAGGGGGTGCCTGGGTGGCTCAGTTGGTTGAGATCTGACTCTTGATTTCAGCTCATGATCTCACAATACATGAGCTAGAGCCCTGGGTCGGTCTCTGTGCTGACAGTGTGGATCCTGCTTGGGATTCTATCTCTCTCTCAAAATAAATAAATATTTTAAGAAAAGTTCTGATAGGGACACCTAAAAATTGAGCTAAATTTTTACTTATTCATTTACTTTTAAAAGGTTTATTTTTTATAAATTTATTTTTTTTAAGTTTATTTATTCATTTTGAGAGAGAGAGAGACAGAGAGCATGTGTTCTCATGGGAAGGAGGGGCAGAGAGAGAGGGAGACAGAATCCCAAGCAGGCTCTGGCACTGTCAGCACAAAGCCTGATGTGGGGCTGGAACTCAAGAACCGTGAGATCATGATCTGAGCCGAAGAGTCGGACATTTAACTGACTGAGCCACCCAAGTGCCCAGATTTCTTTATTTTTTAAAAGTAATTTCTACACCCAACGTTGGGCTTGAATTCACAACCCTGAAATCAAGAGTTGCATGCTTCTGTGACTGAGCCAGCCAGGTGCCCCTTACCCTTTGTAAATCACAGAGTGGTCTCTTACATTTACTCTAGAAGTGGTCCTAAAAGCCAATGAACCATTACATTACAACAAAATATTTAGCAACAATCCAAGCTAACTCGAGGGAGAGCTTCAATTTGGGCTACTGTGAATGAACTCATGGATGCATAGAGAAAACAGGATACTCAATTTAAAAGACATTTTGCTTCTCAACTCTTCAGAGAAAAAAATGGCTAAAAATTTATTACAATATTTTACACACAAATTAGCTGTTCATTTTGTTCCTTGGAAGTCACATTTTCATTTAGTCATAACTCGCAAAATTTGTTATAATTCAAATTTGTACCATACTTAGCACTTATGGACCTATTTGTAAACAATAACAATATATAAAATTTACTTTTTGAAGTCTCATGTTGAAGAAATTTAGTTAGAAATGAATGAACACTTTGCCAAATGAAATCTGAATTGGAACTATATTGTCATAATATTAAAATAATATTACCAATGCCTCCACCAGCATGAGGAGGGGCTCCAAAGCGGAAGGAATCAATGTATGCCTTAATTTTCTCCAAATCTAGGAAAAAAAACAAACAAACAAACTCAAAAGCCCAACATAATTTATCATTTTATTTAGTAACTCAAAAAAAAGTACTAAGCAATAATTATTGTTCAGTAAAGATTAAAACAAATAACTATGTTTCTGAGAAGTCTTTAAAAGGTTTAAAATGTGCTTTTTTCACAATATACATTACTCTCCCAAATATATTTAAGTTGTTTACCAATTCCATGATGTAAGGCTCTCTCTGTTAGCAGCTGAGGATCATGTATTCTCTGAGCTCCTGACAGTATTTCTTCTCCCCTCATGAACATATCGTAAGAGTTGGACTGCTTCTGCAGGGCAAAGCAAACACACAAGAAAACACCACTCTTCTAGTGGCTATCATTCTATTTCCATTACTCATATGAGAGAAAAAAAAATCTCTGTTGTTCAAAGAGCAAGGCCATTTCCCCCTAAAATTAATGATGCAATCTGCTTCAATGAACACAATTTGTTTCTCCAAAACAAGATTAAACTAGTGAGAGCAGAATAATAACTTCTTCCTTCCCTCTATCAGATTTTATAGCCCCCTCCTCTAACACGTTCCAATAACAAATCAGAGCACCATATCTAACTTGTAAGAAGTAGTGCCGATTCTCATTTCACTTTATCATCTGAAATGTTTTTAAGTATGATACAATTTTGAGACATTTTTGGAACTTCAAATTATAGTAGTCTTTTTAATTTAGATTTTTAAAAATTTTAACAAAAGTAAATTGAACATCAGTTTACCATAGCTTAACTTCTCTTATCATGTTTTAACTTACTTTCCCTGTCTTCCAGTAAACCAATGGTTCTCAAAGTATGATTCCTGGATCAGGAGCCTCAGTATTACCCAGAACTTGTTAGAAATACAAATTATTAAGCTCCTTCAAGACTAACTAATCAGAAAGTCTGGCGATGGGGCCCAGTCATCTGTGTTTTAAAAAGCCCCCCCAAGTGATTCTGATGCACACTGAAGTTTGGGAAGCACTGTAATGGAAAAACAGTAAAAGGTCAAAAGACAATACCAATTAAATGAACTTCCAGGACAAAATGTTGTTTTTTTAGTTCAAAGTCAATGATAATAATATGCACTATAGTCTGCAAATCTAATGATCCTATTTATTATTTATATGGCATTTCTTCTTCATAAATCTTCAAAAAATGAACCATGAAAATGATTTTTAATGTAGGCTTTGGGACTAATTTTCTGGAATATTCAAATTTCATAATATCATTCTGACCTGAATTGGCAGACACTAGTAGTAATATATATAGTGGCCCATCAAAATTGCAAATTACTGATGAAAACCATTATTCCCATTGTACAATTTAACAAAGTCACAATAAAGCTTCCCTCCCCCCCCCCCCATTATTTAAAATAAAATTACTTACGGGATTTCTTGGGTCAGGCATGGTATAGAAAGGTCTGACAGCCAATGGATATTTATCAAGAATATAAAAATCTGTATCATACTATAAAAAAATGATTAAAATAAATTAAAAAAATTTTTAACCAAAGTAAAAATAAGGCTAACATTTTGGTAATTGTCTTTTTAAAAATAAGTTTTGTCTTCAAAGTTACTATAATTACACTGTATATACAATAAATATTCTGCTTCTTTCAAGGAACATCTGTATCCTATGGTATTTTGCCATCATGTTATAAATTTCTCTAATAATTAATTTTTGGGAGCTTTTATTATTCAATAATAGTTCAAATATTGTTTTCTTTCTTTTTTTTTTTGGATATGTAATCTCTTTATAATTTCTTCCCCATTAAAAATTATGCTGCAATAAAGTGATTTTCATTTCTTTCCTTTGTTAATCTAATTTCAGATCCAATTTAACTTTTGTTAAATTATTCTAAATCTCTTTGGGTTTTACAAAAACTATATTAAATCTATAAATTATATTAGGAAAAACTGGCATCTTTTACAATATTCATCTTCAAAAAAACCTCGATTATTTTCCCAATAATTTAAAATTTTGTACAGACATCTAAAAGAAATCTGGTAGTTTTCTTCAAATGAAAACTATAATTGAAATAAATCAGTAACATTAACATGAAGTTATGACATTTTTGTTAGAAAGAATAATTATTATATGATCCAGATTTAATGAAAAACAATCACATTTCAACGGTTTTGATGCTAACCATTTTGCTACAACTCAAGCACAGAGGGAAAGTCAATAGAGCTGACAAACCGGAACCAGCTCTGCTGAAACAGCACTTTAAAGGTGTAAACTCAATACTGCAGTTTCAGAAAGAAGTGAGCTCCCCAGTCAGTCTTGAGTACAACCAGCAGGAGGAGCTCAAGGTCTGTCTTCATTCACACACAATTCTTTGTATTTCTTGGAAGATCACACTAAATTCAGCTTTTATCTTCTTTCGAGTTTTAAAAAATGAGATAGGAAAGCAGCAGAGGCAGAAAAGAAAACTCATTCACCTTCAAGTCCCATTAATCAGTGAGGGTACTCAGAAAAGATTGTTTCTAAATAATTTCAAATCATCTTGAGGTCCTTTCTGACTAACCTGACAGTCTGATACAGATACTACTTTTAGGGATACCTCAGTACAACTTAGTACAAAAATCAAATAATGAGCTAATCAAACTTACTCAGCAAAGCTTGTCTGAATATTTTTTATTTCTCCAAGAATTAAAAAAAATCTATCAGCCTCCTTGGTTTTTTAATTTATTCTGGAATCTTAACATTCTGGAAGACTGTCCCCCCTGCAACTGTTCTTTAGTACCAGATTTAGAAAAAGAAATCCAGCATGTAGTCCTACCTTTTCCTTCACCAAACGACCCAACAGTTTTTCATTTGGTGTACTGAAGAAAAAAACAAAACCAAAAAAACTCCATGAAATTAGGTATTTGAAGATCAAATAGCAACTTTAAATAGTTTTAAGTTAATAAGGCACCTCTTCTATTTGAGGTTCTCAAAGGATAAAAAATGTGGACAAAATACATAATTGTCTATCCCGCTCTTTTTTAAAAAGGCAATTACAGTGACTTAACATTTAGTAGGTGCTACTCAAAAATATTTAAATAAAATGATAAACAGATTTAATAATTCACAGATTCAGAAATAACATGGATGAATAATTTCCCACAATTATACATAATAAAAGTTCACTATAGCAACATAGGCTACATTCTTGCCATTAAGTAGTTCTACTTTAAAATCATCTCTTTTTTGTTACTCTTTAAGTTTATTTGTTTTGAGAGAGAGAAGGGGCAGGGAGAGAGCAGGGAAGCAGGGAAGGGGCAGAGAGAGGAGAGCGAATCCCAAGCATGCTACATGCTCAGTGCAGAGTGACATGGGGCTCGATCTCACAACCGTGAGATCATGACCTGAGCTGAAATCAAGGTCAGATGCTTAACTGAATGAGCTGCCCAGGTGCCTCTAAGTTACTCTTTATCAAAGGTTTACAAAACAAAAATCAGTATTTCCAAGTCTTTAAAATTTAATAGTGTTATATAAACCTATTAAATTTCTATACCTAAGAGGCTGTTACTTTAGCTTCTATCCTATGTAAGAACAATTGCCAAAATAATCAAGAAAATATTGCTCAGCTTAAAATAATTACAGAATTTATAGTTTGCTTTAAAATGCAATCTAGCAACAAAGGAGATGCTTAAAGCCATAAGTGCGTATTACTGTTAAAGAAACAAAAATAAAGAGTTTTGAGCAAAATACGCTTAAAAAAAGCCCTAAAAAAGACAACCACCACCCCTTGCACTCCTACATCCGTACAAATTATTGTGAGGGGTTAAATATTTTAACTTAAGAACTTCTGAACAAAATATAAGTACCGTAGATAGTAACTGCTTTATTAAACCACATAATTTGCTTCAAAATTATAAGATATATGATGTGAATTTAGATAGCATAATACCATATACCAAATAAAGAACAGATATTTTTATAAGTTTGGAGATCGTAATTTTACGCCCTAATCCTGTGTCGTGATGGATTTAGACTGCTGTCTACCCTCTCTAACACAATGACTTAGAAAGAGAACTAACATATTAGATGACAAAATCATAGGCAGTAGTCACTATCTTTAAAGTGTTACAAATATGAGGTAAGTGGGGACAAAAAAAATGGTCTTTATAAACAAAACTATCGAAGCTCAGGCAAACCACATCAAACAACATTTTATTTCAGATCACACATTAAACAAACCAGGATCATGCTCTATACCAAAGTTAATAAAACTGAGGTTTATTACCTGGGTGAAAAAAAGATCATCACTCATTAATATACTCATTCTTTCATATCTTAAATCTAA
This sequence comes from Panthera uncia, assembly GCF_023721935.1. Lineage (NCBI taxonomy): Eukaryota > Metazoa > Chordata > Mammalia > Carnivora > Felidae > Panthera > Panthera uncia. Next base: position 92,732,525 of record NW_026057584.1, on the reverse strand, counting down.
TTTACTAAAAATTTAAAAAAATCACAAAGTCAAACCTCAGATCTTCTTCATCTCCCATTTCGATTCCAGCTTCCCTAAGCATAGCCAATGCTTCACAATACTCCAGTCTTAAAGTTGGCTCCAAAAATTTGAATGGCTCACATGGGAATTGTTTATTCACTGTCCGAATTTCAGTTTGAAACCTATTTGTACAATGATGCAGTTAATAAAAAAAATATATGAAGTGTTTTCTCCACAAGAGGTCACTGTGGCAACACATAAAAATTTTACTGATACTGATGAAATAAGGAGCATATAGTTCTATTCTTCTACACACTTGATATATATATTTTTTAAAACAAAGAAACATTTTTAACATTTCACAGGAGTCATTATATGTGCAACAATGAGTAAAGGGCAATCTGAGTAGGTTCAGTGGTGGTAGCAGTAGCAGCTCCATGGTCAGCCAAGTGCCTTCTTCAGGTGAACCACTCAGCCCCACAGATGCTTCTAGCTGTCTGGGGAGCCCATTCCCTAATGGCCGGCTGATGTAGACCCAAGAGTCTACTGCACGTACTCTTAGTTCTATGTGTTCTACTGATAACAAATTTTTAAATTCAGAGGCAACTCAAAAGAAAATGCTTTTAGAGTAATGTTGTTTTGTGTAACATCAGCCTCAATACAAAAATTGCCTTGGGGGCTTTTAGGTTCTTCTGTAGTAGTGGCAACAGCTAAGAAAAAAACACCTGGTAGGTGTTAAGTACCTATGTCATACAAAATCATTCTTTGAATCAGTGTATGCACCAGGAAACAGTGTTATCAACAAATTCTTTACGTTAAAGACAAAATTTAAATACTCAAAATATTTAACACCTTTCTCAGTCTCATCTTGTTTTGCCACCCCAGTGGTATTAAAGGATTAAAAACCATAACTTACACCAGTTAACACTGTTAGTAA
>NW_026057584.1:92684235-92731578 GCF_023721935.1 Panthera uncia | reverse complement strand
TGAAATGATAGCTGGGATTTGCTTCAAAATAATAGGGGGTGGGAGAAATGGGTAAACAAAATTGGCCATGGGTTAACAATAGTTGAAACTGGGTGATGAGTACATGGGGGTTCATTAGGCCAATCTTTCTATTTTGTATGTGTCTTGAAATTTTATGTAACTAATAGGATTGAAAAGTATGTTTATATTCCATGAAAGCAGTAGAAATTAAAACATTATCATCTCCTGATTAGTCTTAAAGACTTTCATGGGAGCAATAAAGCTTAGCCATTGATTTATTAAAATCTTTTTTTTTTTAAATGTTTTATTTATTTTTGAGAGAGAAAGAGAGTACAAGCTGGAGAGAGGCAGAGAGACAGGGAGACACAGAATCCAAGGCGGGCTTGGAGCTGTCAGCACAGAGCCCGATGTGGGGCTCGAACTTGTGAACTGCGATCATGACCTGAGCCAAAGTCGGACGCTTAACTGACTGAAGCCACCTGTGCACCCGATTTACTCAAATCGTGATGTAATAAGAAGGGTTAAGAAGATCCCAATAATTGGGGCGCCTGGGTGGCGCAGTCGGTTAAGCGTCCGACTTCAGCCAGGTCACGATCTCGCGGTCCGTGAGTTCGAGCCCCGCGTCAGGCTCTGGGCTGATGGCTCGGAGCCTGGAGCCTGTTTCCGATTCTGTGTCTCCCTCTCTCTCTGCCCCTCCCCCGTTCATGCTCTGTCTCTCTCTGTCCCAAAAATAAATAAAAAACGTTGAAAAAAAAAATTAAAAAAAAAAAAAAAAGAAGATCCCAATAATTGATCTTTAATTTTTTAAAAAAATTTTTATTTTTGAGAGAGAGAGAGAGCACAAGTGGAGAAGAAGCAGAGAGAGGTGGAAACACAGAATCTGAAGCAGGCTCCAAGCTCTGAGCTGTCAGGACAGAGCCTGATGTGGGGCTTGAACTCATGAACTGTGAGATCATGACCTGAGCCGAAGTCCGATGCTTAACCAACTGAGCTACCCAGGTGCCTCCCCAAAATTGATTTTTAAATTGCCTTTCTTTGCCTTGGATATTAATCCCCATTTGTTTCTATTAATGGTAATACAAAAATATAACTACCAATATTTTAAAATACATTTGTATATTATTCTATGAGAAATAAGTACTAAGGATAAACCTGAGAGGGACATGACACAAGCTAGGTAATCCAACTTAAAACTGACACAGAAACTTAAAATTACTAAATGACTTAATATAAAAAGGCTTTTCTTTCTAGGTTGCCACCTTAAGTCTACTTGAAAAAAGTCTAGTGATGATGGTGTCTGAGTCTCTAATTTGTAAACAAAGATTTGATTAAACCCAAGGGCCCAATTCATGCTTGATCTGTTATTACAAAAACCAAAGTGGAAATTTTATATTCTAGTATTAAAGAGAGAAGATATCAAAACCCAAAATAAACAGACGTCAGAAACTTTCTTGAGTTATAAATGTGAAAAGAAAATGGGAAAAGCTCTGTTCCTTCACTGTAGTTTCAAATGGTATTTTATTTTATAAGGAAACATTAGTTGTCCCATAGATTATCTGAATGAAAATTGCTTTTAAATAAACTGTACTGAAATGTTTCAGACAACTAAGGTTAAAAAAAAAAAGGCTTTCTACAATTACGTAGTCATCAAAGTAACAATGCAATGCAGAGAACACCTGGAAAATATTGGTGCTTATGCTACAAGATTTTTGTAAGATCAATGATTAATTTAGACTTGCAATGGAGTAAATATGACTCACAGTATTTTCTGAATCCCTTTTAAGTATCAATGACGCATATCCAAATACACCAACAATTAACAGTTAAATCAGTACTCTTCAAATAAAAACTTCAAATACAGTCCTTTGTCAGTTATCAAAGCATTAGATAAGTCTACTCTAGCCTAATATTTAAGTACTGTTTCAAATATGGAGAAAGGAAAAAAAAGACTCTTGATCTTACTAAACTTATTTTCCATTTTCTTTTCCTATTTTCTCGGTGTTAAACATCATCACAAGTAAACAACTTTCAGTGACCTTTAAGGGAGAAAGTATTTGCCACTTTAGAGGGTATACCTAATGTGAACATTTTACATAATTCAATTTTTTGAACATCCTGAACATGTTTATTAACTTTCTATAAGATTCTTATCAGCACATTATTATTATTACCACTACCAGTTTGTTAATAAACTGTTATAAAGGTAATATAGGCTGCATTTCTTTCAGACATTCAGGATGTAACATAAAGGGAAAAATATAGTTAGGTTGGTTCACAATCTGGTAAACTTCTCCACCAAAATGAGGTTAACTAGCTGAAGTCCAAGCTGACTTGGATCTAGAAGTACTAGTTTGAAGTATACATTTTTTCACTAATTAACTACTGATCATCTAAGTGGCAAGTGCTCTCCTACATATATATATATATATATATATATATATATATATATATGTTTATATATATAGCTTTACACGTTTCAATTCATGATTTGCTTTATTTTGAAGAACTCAAACTGATTAGACATTAAGTCCACATAGGGATATAAAATATGTTTTTACCTTTCTTGGAGTCCTTTGAATATTTGTACTAAGGTGTCAGCAATTTCTTCCACAACTTCATGGTAATGGTAATTAAAAGCCATTTCAATGTCCAAACCAACAAATTCAGTTAGATGTCTGTGGGTATTTGAGTCTTCAGCTCTGAATACTGTAACATTAATAAAAGAAACAAACAGTAAATCGAAATTTTGGGAATTTGGAAATTTTGGGACTTAAACATAAAATTTTATTTACTAGTACTCAAATGGTATGATTTTCATTATCATTATAGGGTTTTGGAAAGACTTTTGATAAGCCATCTGTTTCAGCATTCTCTTGGACAGCAAGTTCATTATCAACTCTTAAAATCATGTAGTAAAAGCTGTAACAAATGTAAATTAATAAATGAGGCTCAGGAGAATCCCGAGGGAGTGCAAGATCCTGAAGAGCCTTCTCAGTAATTAAAAATAGGTCCAACAGTGAGTTCTTCTCAATTTTATTAAAACTTGACTCAAGCTAAATGAAATTTGTAAAAATGAAATAACATTATATATATTCTAGCCATTACCTCAGTCCAGCTCTTATTGTCCACACTGTACTGTCCTCCTTTCCCAGTCTTCCTGACTCTAGCTCTGCTCCATCTTTTCTACAAATATTCCTATAACACATCCTTGCTCAGTAATTAACTAATTAACTACTGATCATCAATGGTTCCCAAATGGTGACTGAATTACAAAAAATCTAAAACCTTTATGTTTTTATAATTTAATCTTACCCTATATTTTCCATTTCTTCTTAACACTAACTAGTCTTATTTTTTATTTTCTCCCATGCTCTTTACTCATTCTGCTTCTGTTAACTAGAAAATGTAGTCTGTCCTTAAAGCCCACTTCAGTTTGCATTCTCTTTTCTGGTAACTCTAGCAAATTCCATCTTCTCCCTCTTTTTACACTATCTATACTACATAATTAACACCAATCTGCTGATTGTACACAGCACAATCTGATTATTCACTGTGAAAATCAGTTGATTATTCCCTGAGACTGCAATATGTATGCATGTCTTATTCTGTCTGGGGAGCAGGGACAATGTTTATTCCCTTGTCACTCAAAACATGGTCTGCAAATCAGCAGCATTAGCAGTACCTGGGAGCTTGTGAGAACTGCAGAATCTCAAGCCTCCCTCTAGACCTAACGGTCAGAATCTGTATTTTAACAAGATCTTCAAGTGATTCATGTGCACATTAACATTTGAGAAGTGCCGGTTGATTTTTCTTTTATGTACATGTTATCTAGCACAAGGCTATGTATGCAGCATACATTTAAAAAATTAGTTAATAAATCCAGAAAATTAACACAATTAATGCTCTTGCCAGTTTCTAACAGCAGGTATTTAATTTTTATTTAGCTACCAAAAAACTTATATATATAAAATAACTTGGTAAGTTTTACAGAATGAAGCAAAGCTGGTTTTTGTTTATAACCCACTTTATTAAATAATCTGCCACATGATTATGTGTCCATGCTTAACTTTAAGCCAATATTTCTTAAAAACCATGTCAACATAACCAAGTAAATATCAGATATTTCTTGTTAATAAATTCTAATGGACTTTATAGCACATTCTCAATACTAAGAACAGTACAAACAATAATACTAAAATAGAACAGCTCTGAAATAAAATTGGTAGCAGAGTATACAGAGGTACATTTGTAAGCTTACAACAGTAGTAAGGGGTTATCAAGGACAACAAATTACATTTTTCAAAAGATCGCAACTACTTGTTCTTTAGTGTTCATGGAGAGTTGAGAGTCCAAACAGGAGCTAATTACACCTAAATAATAATAAATAATATACTCAGGTATATTTCAGAGGGCATATATTATCAAAGCATGCATTTTTAAAATGAGATCTTCCTAGGCAAACATTTTCTTCAGCAAACTTCTGTAGGGATATCAAATGGTTATGCATCTATTCACATAAGCGATGTTCAACTACTTAAAGAACTATTGAGCATACAATTTTGTGGGGGGGGGGGATTTCTACCTAAGCACATTGTCTTTTTTCCCTAAAAGTCTAGTGGCTCCCCCCTCCAAAAAAAATTGTTTTAAAGTTTATTTCTTTCGAGAGAGAACAAGATAGAGTGAGTGTGAGAGAGCTCACCAGCAAGCATGGGGGAGAGACATGAGACAAGAGACAGAAACAAAGAATCCCCAGCAAGTTCTGGCTGGCTGTGAAGCCCAACCTGGGGACTCAAACTCAGGAACTATGAGATCATGACCTGAGCCATAATCAAGAGTCAGATGCTTAACCCACTAAGTTACCCAGATGCCCCAAGTTTTTAAAGTCTAGTGTTTACATAGCCAACATATAAAAGGATTTAAGCTTTCAAAATGTCTGTACCTAGAGGCACCCGAGTGGCTTACTCGGTTGAGTGTCCAACTTCGGCTCAGGTCATGAGCTGATGGTTTGTGGGTTTGAGCCCTGCATCGGGCTCACGGCCATCTGTGCAAAGCCTGCTTCAGATCTTCTTTCCCCCTCCCTTCCTATCCCCTGCTTGCATGCTCTCTCAAAAATAAAATAAACATTAAAAAACAACAATAATAAAATATCTGTATGTAAAATGTGTTCCTAAAACCATAACTACAGTACAATTAATAAATTTTGAGAAAACCATAACCACCAACACCTTACCCGGTCCAATACAGAAAACCTTCTCAAAATCAGCACAAATACACATTTGCTTGTACAGCTGTGGGGACTGGGCCAGGTATGCATTATTTTTAAAATAGGACACAGTAAATACATTGGCTCCTCCTTCACTGGCAGCTGAAATGTAAACATTTTTGTTATTATAAATAACTGTGAGCTTATCAATGCAAAGTTCTAGTAAAAACAGTTTACATACTTTTGGTTTAAGTATTTCACTTAAAAAAAAAAAAACTGGAAAATCAAAAATTGCAGAGAAACCATAGTCTATGTAAGTCTTATACCTCGTTCTAAACAGTTCATATTTAGATCAGATTTACTTCTTTGGCTATCCCTTCATTTTACTTTTTTGGATATATACACTCCCTTTCTGCATCAATTTCAAATCTATTAAAGCTACTGTAGAAGGCCAAAATATTTTTTAAAAAAGGAGAAGATATTCTTAATGATTCTATCTTAATGATTGTATTCTATCAAGAATACAATGTTCAATTCTTGATTTATAACTGCCATTTGTAATACACTTTTTAGTGTTATTTAAGCAACTTAAAAAGAGTTAAATGATTAAAATAAAGTTCTCATATAAGAATGAAAATTAATGAGATTTTCTAACTTGTAGTATTTAGTAGTATTACAATGCAGTTTATACAAAACAAAATTGCAATACCAATTTAGAAAGAAACCTACATAATGAAAGTAGTTTCTAGTGCAACGTATGTAACAACAATCTTGTTTCATGTGCTACTGCCTAATTTTATAATCACTACCACATAATGACTTCTGAAAGGAGATGTTGTATTATTGGTGTCAGTGATATGTGACTGCTGCTATATAGCAGTCTTCAAAATAAAAAGTCTCATAGCAATAAACCTTAAGGGATAGTCGGGATTCTCAAATTAAAAAAAATTAATATTAAGCAGCTTGGGGAGAGCAAATTTATTTTTAAAAATTAAGAGAAATCTCTTAAAGCATACCTGAGATAATTTTAGGAGTCTGGATCTCCACAAAACCCTTGTTAATTAAAGTTTCTCGGAAAAGCTGGCAGATACCAGACTGGAGACGGAAGACTGCCTGACTAGTTGATGTCTAAAAGACAACAATAAAATCTAATGAAATCAATTCCACACATTAACTGAGATGGAGTTATTTTCTAATCAGGCCACCTGCCTGGAAAGTTCACAGAGGAAACACTTCATTGTATGAGAGAAAAGTTAGGTCAGATGACAATTAGTATAAGGATATATTTTTCATATTACAGGAGAATGGCAATTTTGCCTTTTAAAATCTCCAATGTCTCCAACTCGACTTTGCTGAGAGTCTATAAGAGATTAGAGAGTAGTTTAGACATAAACTAAGATGCTCAAAAGATTTCAAGTACACAATACTTTCCAAAATGTGAAGTCAAAGTAGGGGTTAAAAATGTGAATGCTTACAAGGGCCAGACAAATAACATAAATGGAATAAATGAATGACACTTTCTGAGTGGTACAGGGCATAGTAGAGGACATAATGCCCCGTCTGGAGTGCTAGGTAATGTTGCCATGCCACAGTATTGCCAGATTTACTTCCCACTTTTTAAGAAAAGCCATCTTCATTTAATGTGCAAATCCCTACTTTAAAACAGTAGCAGTGAATTTAAATGAAAAAAAAAAAAAAAAAAAGATACCCAAGAAAAATACTACTGGGGCCAAATTCTATAGGCACAACCAAAAACTTGTGGGAATACATAGCATGGACACATAGAGTATGATGTCTAACTACTGTGGCCAAAATTATGAAAAACCTGAGGTTTCTAGGCAGTATCAAGGACTTTTGATTATTGTTACAGCCTCTTCTATAGAGACTACAGATGAAAATAAAAAAGGAAGTGGGACAAAAAAGCAAATACTCAGGGGAAATGTTAAGAGTGTACAATAAAGGTAGACCCATATGATTGCAGAAAAGTTGGAAAGAACTCTTAAGGTGACAAAGAATTTAAGCTTTAGGTAGAATATTTAAGGAGGAAGATGTGGTCAAAACATACAGAAAGATGACACTGGTTTTACTACAATAATGAAACCATTGAACTCTTTCACTTGCAACCAAACCAGAAAGGGAAACAGAAGACCTATGAGATTACTAAATAAACCACAGGGGCCAACTACTTCTTTTATTAATTCTGTGCTCAGATCAAATTCAAAGGATTGAGGCATTAATTACTAATCTCTACCTGGTCATTCTAAAATGTGCATACAATTTCTTGCACAATTTTGTAGTGATATTAATGGTTATGTTCTTACTTACTAACTTGTCAAAAACAGGTATCACTTGGGAGCAAACCCATTTATTGGCTTCATGTTCCTTTGTCATTTTAAAATAATGCAAGTCAATATCCCATGAATTACTGCTCCACGGTCCTTGTGCCTGCAATTCTTTTTAGGGGAAGGGTCAGTCAGTCAGTAAGGTACATTGCTTTCTGTATTGTCATATGTATAGGCAATGAGTTTTATAAACTTGAGACATGTATGGTATCCCTGCCCACCTTGATTTTGGCACAATCATGTCACTTAATAAATAAATGAGGCATACCCTGAGATCAATAACTCTGTTGTCTAATCTTGTATCCTGGTTAACAGTAGCTCTTCCTTCCTAAAAAAAGATGAAAAAACAGATTTTACTAATTTTTTTAATAACACAACAACACTTTAAGAAGCCATGCTTACTTTTAAGTGAGAATAGGTGTGCTTATGTGTGTTAATATTATACCCCCAAATCAGAATTCTGAGAAACAAGAAGCAGGGCCAGAGAGAAGCTACTGTTAAAAGAGACATGGAAAGAAGAGAAATGTGAATGAACAGAGGTCAATGCTTTCTTTACATCTCACATTGCCTCAAAGCCTTGCCTCATTACTGGGACATGAGAAGAACTAACCACCTGTGCCTTTATTGATTCCTGGATATTACCTGCTAAAGACTGAAGGAACAGATAAAAGCTGATGGAGTAGTGGGTCTCAAAGTACGTTCTGGGCACCACTAAATGTCCCAAAGACACTTTCAGGAGTCCATGAAATCAAACCTATTTTTCACAATGACACATTTTCACTCTGTACTGAGTTTTTCTAAAGTTTCATGATGTGTGCTTTCACAACAGAATAAATGCAGAGGCAGGTAAGAGAATTTAATTGTTGCCTATTAAGTCAGACATTATAAAGATGTGTAGACACGTAAGACAATGTCACTCTTGCCACAAAATTATTTTTTGTTTTTGAAAATATTTTTCAAAAAGGTTATTTTTGTCATTCATATAAGATTATTATACATAAATACATGATATTACTGTTATTTTTAAAGAATTAATACTGAAAAATTTCCTGTTTTAACTTCTAATACTGCAAAATATTGACAGATATACCTACGAATATAAAAGTTTGTGGGGGCAATTATTTTTAGGAGTGTAAAGGGATCTTGAGATTAAGAAGTTTGAGAATTGTTGATGTAAAAGTAAATTTAGATAAAAAATGAAGCTCAAATCAAATCACAGATATCTTCACACAAAAGTAGTACATCAAGTTTTCAATGTTTTGTAAACTAAACATACAGAGGAAGCACAGTATTTCAAAAATATAGTTTTAACCTCTTCTTCCACCTCAGGCCGAACAGCATCATCCAGCTGCAAGGGCAGGCGGGGTTCAGCCAAACTGATCACATAAATCTGAAAGTGAGAGATTACCAAAAATATCATGAAGCACACAAAACCTGTTATCTTTGCTTTAAAAAAATCTGCAGTTGACTTAAATATGAAGGTATGTTTGCATACATCTTAACTGAAACTACTTGCTAAAAATCAAACAAAGATGTACATGTTTTTTCACCTATAAAATGGGAATATTTCTTGTTAACATCCCTATGTTGTTGGAACAATGAGATAACACATATATTAACACTTTGTAAACACTAATATGCCTACCAATATGACAAATAAGTACTAACTGGAGTCAAGGGGCCTCAACTTAAGGCTTTGCTTTGTCACATAAAAGCTGTTGTTAGGCAAATCATTTAACCTCAGAGCTTCAATATCCTACTCTGTAAAATAAGGTCTGCAATGAGAATCAAATGGAGTAATGAATATGAAAACATTCTGCTCTTTTGTGGGAGCCATTAAACAAATGTGTTATTATCACTGTTAATAGCATTTGGCATTTCTACCACTAGGACCAAAGTCAACCCAACCCGCTGTACATCTCCTCCCTTTTCTCATTCTTTTCCCAAATATCCCTTCCTTACTTTATATCTCATTTCTTGCTGCTCTTCTGGGTTGGAAGCCACCACAGAAGGTATTCTTTTATGGTGTTAAAATTCCTTTTTATTTGTTAAATTCATTCACATTAATTGTACATTTTAGCACTAAAAAGCAGTTAGGTCATAAAGAATGAGCTAGGGTTTTTTTTGGCTAGTCTTAAAAACATGTTACCCTATTAGTTACTCCCAACTAAGCCTGGAAAACCTTTTAAAGCACAAAAGGGAAAGAGACCTTATTTAGTTAATTCAGGAAAGGAAATCATATTCTTCCAGTCAGTAGATCGCATTTAGCACTCAGCTCAGACTCTTCAAGAAAAAGTGTCAGAAGGATACTCCAGTCCTCCTTATAGTAAAATAGATTTGTCACCACCTCTATACTCAAGTTACAGTGTTTCCCTTTGATGAGTTAACAGAAACGTGATTTCCCATGCAAAGCTGGAGAATGGAACAGCTACTCCTTCTACTTTTATAACTAGTAGAAATTCACTTCATCAGGTTGTGAGTACTATGATCCCCATAACTTCACAGTGCTGGAATAAAGTATGTACTCACTAACTGCTGGCTGAATAAATAAATAAATGATAGGAAAGAATCAGTGCTTCTTATAAGATCCTTTTTAGGATATGATACTTTATACTTTGTGAGATACTTTATAATTATTTCCATTAAAACAAAATTTGTAAGCTTTTTAGGCTTTATATTTCTCATTAACATTTATTAAGTATTGAATGCTAAATATTAGAGTATTTTAGTGTTTTGAGTTTATATTTTGAGAGAGTGAGTGCATGCATACACACAAGTAGGAGAGGGAGAGAGAGAATCCCAAGCAGGCTGTGTGCTGTCAGCACAGAGCCTGATGCAGGGTTCAATCCCACAAATCCCATGATCCCTCAGATCATGACCTGAGCTGAAATCAAGAGTCAGAAGCTTAACCAGCTGAGCCACCCAGGAACCCCAGGTAACTAGAATATTTTGGAAGTACATTTACTTGCTGTATTCACTAAAAATTTTTAATTAAAGTATTGAAAAAGAAGTGTTACTTGGAAGATAGGAGGTTGTTTTACTTGGTCAGCATACCCTTAGGTTGGTTTGCTTTTACTAGGTTACCTACTTCTTGGTGGGCTTAGTATGAAACGAAGCTTACACAAAGAGAACATAGTAATCTGACAAGTCAGTAATAAATATAAGATTTTTTCAGTCTTGAAGTGTTCCCATGACGACTCCAGTTAAATACAACCTAGTACTCCCAAATTAGTGTGCATGTATGAGTCTTTCTGCATCTGTCAGTCTCCCTGACTGCTCTCTTACACATGCTCACACACATACAAACACACATACAGGGGTGAGAATGGGAAGGATCTACTCCTTAAGAAAAATTTAATGATGCATATTGTAGATACAAACTAGGCCTGGACCTGAGAACTGCAGGTTCAAAACTGCAAGGTTATTTCAAAAGTACTAAATATGTTTGAGTTCACTTACATAAGTATTTAAAAAAAAAAATTTTTTTTTAACGTTTATTTATTTTTGAGACAGAGAGAGACAAAGCATGAACGGGGGAGGGGCAGAGAGAGAGAGAGAGACACAGAATCGGAAGCAGGCTCCAGGCTCTGGGCCATCAGCCCAGAGCCCGATGCGGGGCTCGAACTCACGGACCGTGAGATCGTGACCTGAGCCGAAGTAGGACGCTCAATCGACTGAGCCACCCAGGCGTCCCTATTTTTTTTTTTTTTTTAATTTTTTTCACTTACAGTATTTTAGAAGTCAATGGTAATAAACACTTCTAGTTTTTTTGTCCAAGAACAAAATGAATGTGGGGTAAATCTTGTATGAAAGAAGTTATTGCTAGAATGTAAAACCAACACAGTTTTGCCTCTTTTGATTTCTCTATACTGTATATTATCAGAAATATGATGACAATAAGGAAATATAATCATTAAGAGTTAGTGTAATTAATCAACCATTAGAAGTTATTATCAGAAGAAAGTTCACAGTAAAGTAAATGCATAATAGCTTTTCAGACATGTTTTATATATTTTATATTTTTTAATATTTTTCCCCATGTGACTGTGGCAGATTGCAAAAATGGCTCCAATAATTCCTCAGGCTCCTGATTACATACCTTTTTTCAAAGATCCTGCCTTTCTTCCCATCAAGAGGTGGCATCTACTTCTCCATCCCTTAAATCTAAGTTTTTTCATGTAACTTGCTTTGACCAATGACATATTTAGCAAATGTGATACAAGGAGAGGCTTGAAAAGTGCTTACACACTAGGGCTTTCCTCTCTTGCTGCTGGGAACCCTTCTGGCACCATGCCAAGAAGACTGGGCTAGTCTGCTGGATGAAAAAAGGCCACAGGAAGAGATGTCCCAGAAATATCAGTAGGCCCCGTTGTTGTCATGCAGAGCAGATGAGCCATCTCAGATCGATGACCCTAACTGCCAGACATACGGAATCATGAGCAAATAAATACTTTTAAGTCCCTAAATACTGGGATGTGGTTTGTCATAATAAAAGCTAACTGATTCAGTAATCAATTTATAAAACTCAGTATTTTACACATCAACTCTAATTAAGAACATATAGATTTGACATGATTGTAAGAACCATTTAAATCTATTTCTGTACACAATTTTATATTTTGAAAAAAGTTACCTTTTGAACATGTAACTCTACATCTTGCTGTGTACAGCTTCCAATTTTTTGATTCACTTTTCTCACAACACCTTCTATGTCTACGATACTCTCTTTGTTGATGCTGTCAAAAGAAAAAATTTTCAACTTTAATCATCTCATCAGAGGTGTCAGAATTCATTTGGTGTTTCAACAGTAAAGCCGAATATATTAAACTCTTCTTTAATACAGTAAGCCACTTGAGATAAAGTCAGTCTATTTAACCTACTTACAATAAGCTATTATGTAGCACACCTTGTGAGATTCCTTGAAGAGATGATTTTCTAGATGCCATAATTTAGTTACCATTCGTAAAATACTCTGAACATAAATGGCAACAGGACTAGCACTGAATTGTGAAAAGTAGAAAAAAGTCTTTCAATTATTCATTAAAGAACATTTCCCTTCCTATAGTTGAAATTTACAAACATCAGCATTTCCTATAAGGAGAGGCATGGGCTTCAATTAATGCAATTATTGGTATGTAATGGAATTAAATAATAAAAGAAGGTAAACTGAAAATATTTCAAGGTAATAAAAAGAAGTTAGGTTGCAGCAATTAAGCCCTCATTGCCTATAGTTTCTGAGTACACACTGTCATTGGAATTATGGCAGACAGCCTATAGGATTGTGCAATCCCATTTAAGGATGTCTATATGAAGCTCAATATACATTAAATGGGTCTCCTATGCAGTTTAATTTTATAACAAACTTGAATTCTGAACATAAGACACTCAAATTCTGAAATATAAAATAGATGAGGTAGATTATTGAACTCACCAATTGATTATTTTTTGATCTCTAGTACATAACAAAGGGAGAAAGGGTATAATCCCAAATGGTGGTTCCTGTACAAAATGTACCAGTTTTACTTTTGTGTATATTATTGTGCTGACAGAATGTATCATAATATATTTGTGGAAAAGGATTAAGATTTAACTTTCAGTTCTTGGAGAGTGATGTGGAGAACATCATGGCGGTTCAACTGGCCAAAACTATCAATGTAAAACTACCAATTAAAACTCTTTGGGGGGGTAACTGGAGCTGCTGAAGTAAGGTAAAAAGAGAAGGAAGGAAGAAAAATGTTAGATAACTGGGAGAGAGTGGAGTTCCTGACACAGCTGGCATAATACAAAGGGCAAACATGTATCAGGAAAATCTGTTCTGGACTCAACTGTTTATCTGCTATGTTATAAGCCCCAGTTACCTTTTATATTAACCTTTCATGGCTCAAGTTCCAACCTAGAATCCTGCAGAACAAATGACAAGAATCTAAACAAAACAAAAGAAAAAAAAAAAAGAGAGAGAAAGAAAAAAAAAAAAAAAAGACAAGATTTAACTTTCACAAGAAAACTCTATTTATTCTGATAAGGAATTGGGTCCTTAGTAGTTGTAGTGCCATTTGACAAGATTTCAGAAATCCAACAATCCTTATTTTACCCATGAGAACACCACAACCCGTTTCAATGAACGTTTGCTCAGGGTTGGAAAGGATCAAAATGAGGATAATAGGAGCAAAGTGGTGAAGAAAGGAAGAAAAATTTTCCTTTTTTCACTTTACCATACTGCTTAGAATCCTATTGTGTCTGATACCAACTTTAAAAAAACAAACCAAAGCATACTCTTAAGTCTCCTGCACTAGAACTAGTACCTAATACTAGCTAAAATCTTGTGCATTGAAGAAACTCAGAACTTATTGTGGCATACTGTTAAAGGGTTTTCTAACACTGGCAATCTAGGGTCACTGAATCTTCCTTCAGTGTGATTTCCACCTACCAGTCACTTCTGTTTGCATGAGTAAACTTGATACAGGCTTCGTGAGAATTCTGTTGCTTATCTTACACGTCTCCATGAGGAAGGCTTTTCGTTACTGATCACATTGTGCTTCATTGAGTAACCTGTCCAGCCCCAACTAGAGCTCCACTCTGCCACATTCCTGTTATGATCCTGGCCCTTTTGGGTCATCCCCTTGACTCCTTAGTCAGAAAATCTTCTTCAAGCTTACTCAAGTTAAACTACTCTCAAGATTGAGCACTAAGCTAATATCCTTTCAGAAAAAAAGCTGGGGTGTGATCAGACACTCTGCCCTACCTAATGGTCCAATTAAAGAAAACAAAATTTTCTTTCTCTCTCAAAAGTACCAGATGGCTTCTTCTATCCAGGACCTGAGACTTGTAACTAAGTCTAAGTCTACCTTTAGTACTTTATTTAATTCAGCAATATTATATGATAAAATACTTGAAGAGCTAGAGAAAAAAATAACCACCATTTTAAGCATCATTTCTAGTACCAAACAACTCACAAAAAGGACTTCTGAAAACCTAACTTAATTCTTAAACTAGGGCCAAAGATAAACTTCTATCACAAATTAGTCTACTGAACCAATCAGAAAGAAGGTAGAATTAACCAGATACAGAGGATGCTTATAATTTTTTTTTTGCCTTTCCAATCTCAGTATTTTCTTATTATACCTAGCAGCTATACGCTGTTAACAGATACTCTTTAAATACTCTTTATTATTACTCTTTTGATACTAGTAACACCATTCCATGATTTTTTAAAACCTTGGATAATTTAGCCCTACTACAGCTACATCCGTATCTATATCCATCTAACCTTATTTATTTGTAGACATGAATGAACTCAGTGTAAAACACATTAAAACAAAACAAAGAGTCAAATTTGTAGAGAACAATCAGACCAGAACTTTCTAGTCAGCATTAATAAAGGGTTATAGAGGGTTTTACGTGTATGTATGTATATAACTAGAGTCAATGGAAGAGGGATAGGAATCTTTGAATAAGCTACTGCTAGTAGAAGGAGGATATTCTACTTTTAGAAAAAGTCTAATTTATATGATTTTAACTGATATTGTATGTTAAGATGGCTTAATACTTTATAGTATATACAGTATAGTTTGCTGTCATATAGAGACCCTATTAAGGTTTCAGCTTTACATTTTGAAACTAATATACCACTGTATCTTATTTTGAAAGAGGAGTATGTCTAACAGACAACTAAAAGCCTTGGGTTTTTAGAGGATATGGCAGGAAAAAAATCCACGGTGGAAAGCAGAGGAACTCCTGGGAACTATTTGATTGTAGAAGAAATGGATGAAGTAAATTAAACACATCTTTCGAAGAGCTAAGTCAGCTATTTTTATTATTATCACCACCTCCCAACACACATTACTACTGTGCTGTGTTCTGCACCTCTTCCATTTTCCAACCACCCTTCTGACCCTGCTTATAGTCACTCTACAAATAAGTTAAATTAGTTATAGCCTTGATATTAAAAATACCCTAATAAGGCTATCCTGTTCATGTTATCCACTAGAAACTGCCAACAATCAATTTAATAGTTTACTTCTTTTTAAAAAAAAAAAAAATTTTTTATGTTTTATTTTTTATATTTGAGAGAGAGACAGAGAGTGAGTAGGGGAGGGGCAGAGAGACAGAGACAGAATCTGAAGCAGGCTCCAGGCTCCAAGCTGTCCGCACAGAGCCCAACGCGAGGCTCAAACTCACAAACTGTGAGATCATGACCTGAGCTGAAGTCGGACGCTCAACCGACTGAGCCACCCAGGCACCCCTAATAGTTTACTTCTAACTTAAATTGTTTTTAGAAAATAAAATTTTAAAGAGCATCATTCTTTATATCAAGTATTTTATAAAAATATTTTGATTGGCTATCAAGTTATTTTTTTATTTTATTTTATTTTTTTTTTAAACTTTTTTTTTTTAACGTTTATTTATTTTTGAGACAGGGAGAGACAGAGCATGAATGGGAGAGGGTCAGAGAGAGAGGGAGACACAGAATCCGAAACAGGCTCCAGGCTCTGAGCTGTCAGCACAGAGCCGACGCGGGGTTCGAACTCACGGACCGTGAGATCGTGACCTGAGCCAAAGTCGGACGCTTAACCAACTGAGCCACCCAGGCGCCCCTCAAGTTTTTTTTTTAAACAAATGATACAATGTATGAATAACTCAATTATAAAACATGCAACTTCGGAGAAAAACAAACAGTACTCAGGTATCTGAAGGAATAAAATCCCATCTTTCTACCACGACTGCCATATAGTTTACTACTTAGGGCCTCACCAATAACCTCAGGGGCACTTTTATTATCTGTAGTTGTTATCTTGAGTATCAATTTTCATAACTATATTATCTAAAAAGCAACAAACTAAAATAGATGCTCATAGTAATGGCCCTGTCATTAAAAAAAACTCAAAACTGGGGGTGCCTGGGTAGCTCAGTCAGTTAAAGGTCCGACTCTTGATTTCAGCTCAGGTGATGATCTCACAGTTCATGAGATTGAGCCCCATGTCGGGCTCTGTACTGACAGATTCTCTCTCCCTGGGGTTCTCTCTCCCTCTCTCTCTGCCCATCCCTCCCCCAAACCTTAAAAAGGAAGAATGTGTAAAAAAAGACTTCAAAGATTCTGTTAAAAAATTGTTAGAACAGTTTCAGTACTTGAAGGAGGTAAGCTTCATAGTCTAAAATAATGTACTAATGAGTAATGCCTTACTCAATGTTGCCAAAACATTTTTAAAGTTCTCAGCTTATCTCTGTAGTGCACTGAATTCTTACTCTCAAGTCTTTGCTCCCCTATGGTAAGTATTCATCCACACCTTTGCCATGGCTTCAAAGTATACAGAAAGTACTTCTTTGTCTTGTGGCTTTGGGTTTGGCCATATGAGTTGGTTTATATGTCAGTAGATATGATACCGGTAAAGGTTTGAAATGCACTTGTGCGGCTGAACTTGCCCTTTAGCATTCCTGCTTTTCTCCATAAGATCATCCCTAAAGATCATTCCTAAAAGGAAACTGAGAAACACAAGGAGCAGACCAGGATACAAACCACAGCTTCAAAACAAGCCTAGATGAGCTGAGCTTTAGCTCAAATATAAGAGCAAGAAATCAAGGTTTATTGTTGTATGCTGCCGAGTTTTTAAAAAAGTTTTTTTTTAATGTTTATTTTGAGAGACAGGGAGAGAGTGAGAGCATGCAAGTGAGGGAGGGGCCGGAGGGGGTGCAGAGGATCCAAAGACGGCTCTGCGTTGACAGCAGAGAGCCCCAAGCGGGGCTTGAACTTGTGAACCACGAGATCATGACCTGAGTCAGAGTTGGACACTCAACTGACTGAGCCACCCAGGTGCCCCTAAAAATTTTTTTACTGTTGGTAAAGTATACAGTACATAAAACTTACCATTGTAACCACTGTTAGGTGTTTAATTCAGTGGCACCACCACCACTATCCATTTCTAGAACTTTGTTATTATCATATAACTCTCTACTCATTTAAACAATTAACTCCCCATTTACTCCACCCCTCCCCCCAAGCATAGCTACTGGTAACCTCTATTCTACTTTCTGTCTGTATGAACTTAACTACTCTAGGTATCTCAGGTATGTGGAACCATGATATCTGTCCTTTTGCGTCTGACTTATTCCACCCAGCACAGTGTTTTCAAGGTTCATCTATGTTATAGCTTGTATCAGAACTTCATTCTTTAAGGCTGAATAAAATTTCATTATATGTACATAAAACATTTTATTCATACATTCCTGTGCTGATGGACATTTAGGTTGTTTTCCATTTGGGTTATTGTGAATAATGCTGTTATGAATAATAGCATACAAGTATCTGTTTGAGGCCTTGCTTTCAATTCTTTTGGGTATCTGTCTAGAAGTGGAATTGCTGGATCATATGATAATTTTATGTTTAACTTTTTGAGGAACCACCATAGTTTCCACAGCAGCAGTGCCATTTTACACTTCCACCAGCAATGCATGAGGGTTCCAATTTCTCTACATCCTCACCAACACTCATTATTTTTCTTTTCTTTTCTTTTCTTTTTTTTTTTTTTTTGATAACAGTCTTCTCAATGGGTATGAAGTGATATCACTGTGGTTTTGGTTTGCATTTCCCTGATGACTAGTGATACTGGGCATCTTTTCATGTGCTTATTGGCCATATGTATATCTTCTTTAGAGAAATGTCTATTCAAGTCCTTTGTCCATTTTGGAACTGAGCTGTTGTTATAAGTTATTGGAGTTTTTATATATTCTGGATATTAATTCTTTATTAGATATATGATTTACAAATATTTTTTCCCATTCTGTGGGTTATCTTTTCACTCTCTTGATAGTGCCCTTGGATGCACAAAATGTTTTAATTCTGATGATGTCCAATTAATCTAGCTTTTTTGTTACCTCTGCTTTTGGTGTTATACCTAAGAAATCACTGCTAAATCCAATGTCATACAGATTTTTGGCCTATGTTTTCTCCTAAGAGTTTTCTAGTTTCAGCTCTTGTATTTAGGCAGTTGATCCATTTTGAATTATTTTTATTTCTGGTGTACAGTGTATATCCAGTTTGGCATATGGATATCCAGTTTTCTCAGCACCATTTGTTGAAAAGATGGTCTCTTTCCCATTAAGAAGTCTTGGTATACTTGATGAAAATCAATGGACCATATATACCACGGTTGATTTATGGGGTCTCTCTTCTATACCATTGGGTTATGTGTCTAGCCTTATGTTAGTACTACAAACTTTTGACTACTATAGTTTTGTAGTAAGTTTTAAAATCAGGAAATGTAAGTCCTCCAAATTTGTTCCTTTTCAAAACTGTTTTGGCTATTCAGGGCCCTCTGAGATTCCACATGAATTTTAAGATGAATTTTTCTATTTCTGCAAACAATGTCATTGAGATTTTGACAGGGATTGCACAGAATCTGTAGATGGTTTTAGGTAGTGATATCATGCTACAAAGTTTAAGGTGGTTTGTTACATAGGAGTTTTTTTTCCAACAGCTGACTAATAATACAATCTGAAGTTTAAAAACTTATAAAATTAAAAAATATGCTTGAGGGGCGCTTGGGTGGCTCAGTCAGTTAAGCGTCCCGACTTTGGCCCAGGTCACGATCTCACAGTTTGTGAGTTCAAGCCCCGTGTCAGGCTCTGTGCTGACAGGTTGGAGCCTGGAGCCTCATAGAATTCAGATTCTGTGTCTCCCTCTCTCTCTGCCTTCCCCAGCTCATGCTTACAGTCTGTCTCTGTCAAAAATAAATAAACCTAAAAAAAAAAAAATTTAAAAAAAATGCTTGAGTTCAAAGCTCTCATCTGATCCTAAAAAAGGGCTCTGAAGTAAGTGAAAGTTTATTTGTATTTATCACATACACACTGCAAATCTCCACTGTGTAGTATGCATTGTAAAGGGATTTAAGGGGCACCTGGATAGTTTGGTTGATTGAGCGTCTGACTCTTGATTTTGGCTCAGGTCATGATCTCGTGGTTTGTTGAGATCAAGCCCTGTGCTGGGCTCCTCACTAGTGGCATGGAGCCTGCTTGGGATTCTCTCTCTCCTCCTCTCTCTGCCCCTCCCCTACTTGTGCTCTCATTCTCTCAAAATAAATAAATAAACTTAAAAAAAAAAAAGAAATTTAAAGGAAGATATACAAAATTTGACTATGAAATATTAGGGTTGATTTAATATCAAACACAGCAGAATTTATCCATTCAAGTGAATATTAAAAAAAAATTGTTTTTAAATGTTAATTTTTGAGAGAGAGACAGAGTGCAAGTGGGGGAGGGACAGACAGAGAGGGAGACACAGAATTTGAAGCAGGCTCCAGGCTCTGAGCTGTCAGCACAGAGCCGGACGCAGGGCTCAAATCCACAAACCGTGAGACCATGACCTGAGCCAAAGTCGGACGCTTAACTGACTGAGCCACCCAAGTGCTCCCATTCAAGTGAATACTGAATTCTTCTTCAAAGTGACTGTTCAGGGAAAGGTTGTAGGGACTATAAACACATCTCAAAAACAGCACTGCCTACAACAATCTTAAAACAACTTATCTGGAATTACTTCTTGGTTTTGTCACATAAGTTGTTTTTTTTTTTGGGGGGGGGGGCAATCTCATTTATACCTATTGTTTACTACCTGTCAGAAATGCCAAAGATCATGATAGAACTCTGGATGGGGGAAATAAGGAGACAAAATAATAATAATAATAAGTAAATAAAAGAGAGTGGCATTAGAGATGCAAGGAATAACATGTTTCAAAAAGGAGAGAGTAATGTATCAACTATGGGGTTAATACAGATAGAGATTAACTTTACATACAGGATTAATACAGACAGATACAATTAATATATCAACTATTGGTTAAGTGGCTGTCTCCAAACATTTTTGGTAATTTGATGTCCTCTATCAATAAAAAAAATCTAAGGGTACATACCCCATATGTATATATTTTATCTATCTTAAAATTATATACATGTAATCCTAAATGTAGGTTATTATACTTACACAAACATAAATTCAGGGTAAGCCTCATAATTAGCTACAGTGAATGCAGATCCATACTTTACACAGTCTTCCCAATAATTCCTAATTTTGGAGCACAGACATCTTGCCCAATATGATTAGATTATCATTAAAAAAAAAAACAAACTGCAGAATGCAGCTGATACAAGGATCTCACTCTAAGAGTACATGTGTTAGCGTTAACATTTTCTCATTTGTGCTTACGTTTAAATTTTATCCTCAATCTGTGGTCTCCTTGGTTGAATGTTTTTTAAGCCACCTGTCCTTTTTCTGGGAGTCAGTCTATCATTTTAATACATATAAATAAATAAACATAATGCCCCCAAACCAAAATGAAGCACAATAAACTGCAATTGGTTACAATACGCCAAAGTGAACCAGAGTTAGGGTACCAGTGTTAGCTCCTTTTTGTTATTGGAATCCTGCAGTCTTGCTTCAGGGACCTTACATACTATATGCAACATGTGACCTTCTGAGATGCTATCCAAGTGACAGGCCCAGGGTTTATCTATAAATGAACTATTAGAAAAACTCAAATTCTTTCTTACTTTTTAGATAATAGAAGGAAGGAAGGGAAATAAATAGCAGCTTAATTATTTTCTTTCTCTCAATGGATAATCTTGAGCAAATCATACTGTGAAGACCACTGAGATAAGAGAACAAGAATCATAAACATTGAGAAAGGCTGTTGGGTAGGTGATTTACTGTCCATCAGTGAAAGTTTCATTTCTGTACAGTCCACAGGTGAAAAAGTATTTAACAGCACATGACTTTAGTTATTAAACAGCTCACCATCGTGCATTTCAACCGTAGAGAAATAGATCTAGGAAAGAAGTACTTTGTGTACCTCTTGTTGCTGGGTCCCAGTGTGAGGTGCTGACTCCAGCAAGTTGTCTTGGAAGAACAAAGAAGAATCACCTCCAATTCACACTCACCAACTGCCCCTCACCAGTGAAGGATGGGAAATGGCAGGGTTTGCTTTATGTTTTAAAGTTATTTTTGAGGGGCGCCTGGGTGGCGCAGTCGGTTAAGCGTCCGACTTCAGCCAGGTCACGATCTCGCGGTCCGTGAGTTCGAGCCCCGCGTCAGGCTCTGGGCTGATGGCTCGGAGCCTGGAGCCTGCTTCCGATTCTGTGTCTCCCTCTCTCTCTGCCCCTCCCCCGTTCATGCTCTGTCTCTCTCTGTCCCAAAAATAAATTAAAAACGTTGAAAAAAAATTTAAAAAAAAAAGTTATTTTTGAAACGCTTTTTTATACATTGCTTCAAAAACTTTTTTATTATAAAAGAATATACTTATTTATTGTTACAAATTCAAATGTTAAATAATCATTAAAATTAAGTTTAACTTTCCCATCATATACCCAACCTCTTCTTCTTATAATCATGGTTTACTACTTGGTCTATACACCTCCAAATTTTTTCTCCTTTGCAAAAAATATGCAAAGCTTCATAAATTTTGTGTTGTCCTTCTATGGTAGTTTTGTTCACTTTCCTCTGTATTTTTTTTAATGCTGAAGAAGTAAGAGTTTCATTTTTACAGCTCAAACAAAACTGATTTATATATATATAAACACCTAAAGTATTATTATTCCCACATCACTGACCAATTTCCTTTTATGTTCCAGTTCCTGTGTGAAGTGCTTTACACATATACCACTTCACTTAAACTTCCCAAAGGTCTACAAGATAGGCATTACCACCGTTTTATAGTTGAGAAAACTTATTAGACTCTGTGAGAGGCCAAGTAAGTAGCCTAAGATCACACAACAGTAAGATCATGTACTGATTACTGCACTAGAGTATTCTGTTCTGTTACAGACTCAACGAATTACACCAAATTCTAAATACTCCGAATACATCATCAGCTCACTCTGAAATAATACATTCTCATTTGTAGAAGCTCACGAGCTGCCAGATTCCTTTATAGTTTATGTGAAGTCAACTGGAAATAACAGGCCCTTCACAAATAGTTTTCATATTGCCCAAGAATTGTACTGTCTACTTGTAACACTGATGCATCTTAATGTCCTGCTATTATTGCCAGCCTCAATAGAGGTTCATCAGAATCTTTGTATAAAACAATATGATGTTATTACTTAAAATTATATTTAACTTAGAAATTAATCCTATAAACTGAGAATTTTTGATTTTAGACCTACTTTAATTTTAAAGCACTTCATTAAAGTTTTCAAAACAAATGTTGAACTGGACAAAAACAAATGTAAAAGTTCTGTTTCTCCTTCAATAGTTAAGTATCTCAATCCAACAAAGAAGTATAAACCATCTATATGCAGTTTTTCAAAGAGTTGCAATCAGGGGTGCGTGGGTGGCTCAGTTGGTTAAGCATCCAACTCTTGGTTTCGGCTCAGGTCATAATCTCATGGTTGTGAAACTGAGCCCCATGTTGGACTATGTTCTGGGTGTGGAGCCTGCTTAAGATTCTCTCTCTCTCCCTCTTCCTCTGACCCTACCCCACGTATGCTCTCTCTCTCTCTCTCTCCAAAAATAAACAAACATAGAGTTGCAATCTACAGCAGTGTAATGACCTAGCCTACCTCCACCAACTTATCTATATGATGCTCAAGGAGTACTCACATGCCCACCTCTCTCTGGGCCTCAACTATACATGATATATTCACAAACTTCCACCACAGCACCTATAGCATGTCTCTGTATGCAGTTGTTAATCTATTTTTGCCATCTCCCCAAATTAAGTTCCTTATGTGATAATGTGCCATTGTATACCCAAGCCCAGTAGGGTGCCTGGACCAGAGGAGGTACTAAATAAGTTTTCTAAACCAGTGAGATTTCCTCTGAACATTATTTGATATTTTACAGTTACAAAAGCTAATGTAACAAACTGAAATTTCAACTTACCAACTAAATAAAATACCTATTTTTAGATGAAAGATCTAGAAAGGAAAGAAAATGCACAAACTTGTATGCAGTGAGGTGACTCACAGAATGAAAAACACACTTGTGACTCACCAGCTACGAATAAATCACTTAACCACAATGACTAATATGAAGAAAAAGAAAATAAAACACCTATATGTACAACTAGCAGTCTGAAAAAGCCTTTTTTTCAGAATCCAAATATCTCTAGGCTGGGTGGGAAGAGGGGTTTTATATAAGCACAAATACCAAAATTCAATTTTTAACTTTAACCCTGCCATTCAAAATAATCATAGCTCTTTACAGGAGTTACTATACCTTCAGCTTGAAACTTTAAACACTGTTTTACATTCACTGTAGTACTTAATAGCAGTCAATACAAAAAGGCCTCTAGGGCAACCTTTACAAACATTTTGTCTTTATAAAACTCAACCATAACTAATACAAGACTACTCTGTTCATTACTTTAAGATGGTACTAAATAAAATATAATCTTTTAAGAAAAAAAGGGATGACTTCTTGCTTCAACTTAAACACCAGCTACTAATACTAAGGTTAGAAGAGTAATGTCAACCTAAGATGGAGATCCACAAACACAGGCCTGGATAGGTATCCCATCTTCCTGCTCCAGACAAATTCATTTAAGGAACACAAACCATTTTGGATACACAATTAAGAACCTCTTCTTAAAGATCTCTAGGGAATAAGATGTGCCAACCTTCCTATGTAGCTCATTTAGTTGCTTCATTTTTATATGCATTCAACCATGAGAAAATTGATCCTTCCAACAAATTGATTAAAATAATGTGCTGAGGAGTCCTGTGGCACTTAAATCCAATTAGTGAGTCAACTTTTCAGATTAGTATATTGATGAATTGGATATTCCTAAGAAAAGATAAGTGGGGAAAGCAACTGACCTCATATTAAGTGCCAATGTTGCTCTTAAGGAATATATTCAAAAGCTAAAAACTGCTAGTGGGATAATCTAGTTAGTAAGGGAAAGATAAGCACTTCAGATTTAATATCTAAAGTAAATGCTAAGATAGTTACCTACTTAAGATATTAAAAGTGACCTCATATTTTGCCTTTTAAATGACTGGGAAACCCCAGCTGGAACTATCTGATTTGATATTTTTAATAGTGGCCTCCTTGCTTTTTTCCACCTGGTATATGGCCAGAGGGAATAGAGTTAAATGTAGGGCCTCATGGAATTAACATATAAATACCATTATTTCTGCCACTTTGTTGTGTAGGAGTTCACATGTTTTAAATGTCCAGTCTCTCAGGGTAGCACACTATTCAAAATGGAAACACCTTGAGAATAAATAAACAGTCCTTAGGCACTCCTCTAGTACTAAAGATAATTGCGAGCATTTCACATATAAGATCTGATCTAAGACAGTATGAAAATTAACCAAGGATTAGAAATGGCTTTTATCTTATGGCCGTATTTCTAAGCATGCTATTTTCCAAACCAAAGATTTTAGCAGAATGGGTGGTTGGCTGACTCACTAACTAAGCTGCTACCTTTCTAAAGTGAATGCATTAGTAAAGTAAGGATTTTTGCTTTATTTATGTAAGAGTCCACCAGAATTTATTTGTTGCTGTCCATGTGCTGTTTTGAAGCATAATACAAGGCTGACAATATATTAAGCAATGGAACTCCTAGTGTTCTCCAAATTTTTCTTTTTTCATTATACTTAGAAACCAAGGGATAAAGAGGAATAAGATACTGAAGAGTTCAACAAAACAAGGAAAACTGGCAGCCTACAAGCTTCTATTTTCATTATAAAGTAGAATACATTCCACTAGGCCCAGCTGAGGAATAAAAATCAACTGTTGTGCCACAAATACACAATCTACTCCTTAACTTTTGTGTTAGATTATGGGATCAGCAATCTATGGGGGGCAGGTCAAAAGAAACAAAGAGAAGGGGGAACAGTGGATAAGGATGCAGTGAGGGCAGTTCTGGGAATGGAAATGGCTCGCATGAGATCAGAGGAGGACAGAAGAAGTAGGAGAAAACAGGGAGACTGGTAAAATGACCAGAAGTCTTGATGAGGTCCAACAGAAGATTAAGAGACATGGGACAGGTAAAAAGATGAAAATTATGGTTAGAGAGAATGGCCACTGGAGTTTAAAATTAAGTTCTAAGGGGCAAAATCCGAGCGGCAGCCACAGAAGTGAGCTTTTGAAATAAAGCAATGATAAACTAGTGGAAGAAAAGGAATTTTAAGGCCAACGTATTCCAAACGGACACCTAAAAACATTTAGAATGAGTTGACTTAAAATGGGAGGGACAGGATACCATCAGCCAGAAAAACAAAATGGCTTTGAGTAAAACAACCTTCAGTCTTTGGACTCTTCATGAACTCAAAAGGCTGGAACTTCTCTCCAATTTACTCAACAAAGACAAACTTAGGTGATACTGCCAGCTGCCTATCCAAACCCACTCTCCTTTTCTTCATGGCAAACAGAGCCCCACCCCCATTCAGTATCTACTCTATCTGGCAAAGTGCTCTCAGAGAAGGTGAGCGCATCACAGCTCCAGAGAGTGGGTCGTGTTTAGTCCCAGCCCATCCTGGGAATTTAGTCCAGATTGATGGTGTCATTTCCACATAGTGTTTCAAACTGGAAACTCTGAAGTAATTTTCCACTTCTTTCTTTTCCTCACCCCACACATCAGCAGCCATTAAACAGATAAGACCCATGTTTTTACCCATTCACTGGGCAAACATAGTTATCTCAAACTTTAAAGAATACCATCATGTTAGCTGTAATACTTGTTTTGAAATGTGAATTAATCCCAATACAACTGATATATTAGGTATTAATTTGAGCATAATGAGAAGTCTGTGCTTGCCTATGTCAGATTTCATGAGTGAAAACACAAGGTCAGTATGGACAACTGTACTCAGGTGAACTCAAAACACATACACCTTAAACATCTATGTTATAAGCCACGTTTGGTGGTATAATGTGCCTTCAGGTTTCAGACAGCCTTCCTTCTACCACTTCAAAATGATTTATAAACTGCAACTCTCTGACACCCATTTCCACAAAGAACAGTATATTTTTTGTAAGACAAAGTGCTGATAACAAGTCAGAGAAATCAAATATTATATGACTTCTCTTCTATGCAAAATCTAAAAACCAAAACAAATGAACAAACAGTAAATCAGACCTATAAATACAGGGAACACACTGATGGCTGCCAGAGGGGAGAGGGTGGAGGGATGGGTAAAATAAGTGAAGGAGAATGGGAGGTACAGGCTTCCAGTTACAGAATTAATAAGTCACAAGGATGAAAGAGCACAGGGAATAAAGTCAATGGTATTGTGACAGCATTGCATGGTGACAGACAATAGCTACACTGTGGTGAGCATAGCATAGAGGTGTCCAATTTCTATGCTGCATACCTGAAACTAATGCAACATCTGTGTGTCCACTATACTTCAATTAAAAAATACAATGTGACACTTATTATAGTATTATTTATGTACTTCTCAACTATTTGACATGTATCAAGCTATTCTACCTACATTTAAAAAAAATTAGGTTCTTTTTTTTATGTCACTGATGAAGTTTTTGACCTTTGTGCTATTAACCCATTTTCCGCAAAACCTTGAGGTTTTTATTGCATAATTTTGCAAAGCATGGTGATTTTTAGGAAAGTATCTGTTATATTAGCAGAACAGAACTGAATATTAGCACTATCTTTATAAAAAGTTAACCCTGAAGGACAACCACATGCAAATGTCCCAATATCTCCCACTCGCTGACAACAGAGCAATTTTACAAGAGGATTTTTGTTCGTACAACTGTGTAATAAAGAGCCCAGTGTCTCAAGGAACAGCATCAGTTATCCAGCCAAACTTTTCCATTTCCTTCCTGTGTTCAGAATCTCAGTAAAGGATAAATTCTTATTTTAAATTCAGAATTTATCAGGGCGCCTGGGTGGCTCAGTCGGTTGAGCGACCCACTTCGGCTCAGGTCATGATCTCACAGTTTGTGAGTTTGAGCCCCGCGTTGGGCTCTGTGCAGACAACACAGAGCCTGGAGCCTGCTTCTGGTTCTGTGTCTCCCTCTCTCTCTCTGCCCCTCCCCCACTCATGCTCTGTCTCTGTCTCAAAAATAAATAAACATAAAAAAAAATTAAAAAAAATAAATTCAGAATTTACGGTTTTATTTTCCACATCAGTTGCACTGACCACACAGTTGCTTTGTTGAGTGACTGTTTTACTTCTCACAGTGAGAGTAAGATGCTAAGAATGTGTAAGATGCACTGTGTGGCAGTGCTGATGATAAAAAAGACAAACGATTAAGCAAAAGTAGATGCAGTTATTAAATATGCCTAGTGGATTTTAGATTTCATGTTTATAATTATAGCTATCAAATATTTTCATATTGAAATTATTCAAGAAAAATAATTCTTTGCAAACATTAAACTCTTTAGTTTCTAACTACCACCCTCCCCTGCACTGTTTTTATAACATGCTTTTTAACAATGGGGTGACTCGTTAGGAAGGCAGCTACTGCTTTATGGCAGAAGAGACAAGTTCATTAGTATTAATGATGACTAGAAAAAAATTTAATTGCTCCTTTGGAACTTTTTTTAGCATTAACTTGTGACTCAACATAAAAATACTTTTTTATTACTCAGTTATACTTTTAAAACCAAAATTATTATTTTTCACCAGTTTTGGTTTTCAATAACTCAGGGGCAGTATCTAAAAGTCACTGTCACCCTCAAGAAACAAAATAGCTCTCTATTCTTTTATTTTTTATTAAAAAAATTTTTTTTAAGTTTACGTGAGAGAGCAAGAGAGGGTGGGGGAGGGGCAGACAAAGAGGGAGAAAGAATACCAAGCAGGCTCTGCACTGTCAGCGCAGATTCCGATGTGGGGCTTGAACTCCCCAATTGTGAAATCATGGCCTGAGCCAAATGCTTAGCCAAATGAGCCACCCAGGGACCCTAACAGGTATCCACTCCTTGAGAATATACCAGAATAAACTGCATACTCTAGAAAAGACTGTTAAGGGGCACCTGGGTGGCTCAGTCAGTTAAGCATCCGACTTCAGCTCAGGTCATGATCTCACAGTTTGTGAGTTCGAGCCCCACATCAGGCTCTGCACTGACAGCACAGAGTCGGCTTGGGATTCTTTCTCTCCCACTGTCTCTCTGCCCCTCTCCCACACACACTCTCTCTCTCAAAATAAATAAGCTTAAAAAAAAAATAGAGAAGATAGTGTTGAGGGAAAAAGCAATGCTTTGAAACACAAAGCATTTCCCAGCCATCAACACATTTCAGTGACATTAAGGTTGTATTCTAAGTGTATTAAGGTTGTATTCTAAGTGAGCTATTCTAAGCTTTAGACTGGTATCATTAGGTTATCTCCGAGAAGCATGAAGACATAGGAGGAGCGTGAGCCCTAGAGTCAAGAGACCTTAGCCAAAACACCTGGTACTTTAAATTTCAATTTCCTCAACTGTAAAAATGAACAGACATAAAGAAAAAGTGTCTATACCTCATAGTGGTGCTGTGAGGATCAAGAGACAAAGTGCAAGTATGGCATTTTGCAGCTCAGAAGATAGTAATAGTTAACTATTACTGCTGCTATTGTTATATTATAAGGAATACTATTAATATTGCTGTTATTTCCCTGTACATCAGACTCTGATGTATTGCATCCCAATGAGAAAAATTCACAATTGCCACCGAAAAGCTTGGCAAGAAAGGACAGTCACTATACTGAATTTTAATTACAGATTGTTTCTTAAATATTAAAAATAATATTTCACGTGCAATGAAAGTCTAGGAGTGTGTATTAGGGCCGGGGGGGGGGGGCGTGGCGACTTCCTTCCATGGCCTTTCATCTAAGAAATATATGCTACCAGTTAACAGAGGTAACTGAAGAGTATACTTCTCATCATTACTCATACAATCTATTCAATATATCCAAGATAACGATGGAATGTTAACAGCATAACCTTTGTATGAACAGTGGTTTTTACCTTTTATTTCACATTATTTTAGGGATCACATATTTAACACCCTCAAAGTACTTTTACTAGGGCGCCTGGTTGGCTTAGTAGGCTAAGCATCCAACTCTTGATTTTGGCTCAGGTCATGATCTCACGGTTCTTGAGTTCCAGCCCTGCATGGGGCTCTGCTGCTGACAGCAGGGAGGCTGCTTGGGGTTCTCTCTCTTTCTCCTTCTCTCTGCTCCTCCTCCTTCTCTCTGCTCCTCCTCTGCTTGTGCTCTCTCTCAAAATAAATAAACTTGAAAAAAAAAGTGCTTTTACCAAACCAGCCTGTCATATTAAAGGCTTAAAATATGTTAAGAATTCCTGTATCTTAATATATGCTGATTGTTACTTAATAGTAATAGGGATAAACCTGGGAGTTGGTGAGCACTAGGTGATGATCACAATTATAATTTTAGGTAGTTATCAGCTCATTTTTCAAAACTATTCTCATCTTATTCCTATTACTCCCTTCTCCTCTCCCCCCAAAATCAATAATGGTGAAAAAACCCACTATTTTAAACTTCTCTTTTTGCATATTTACATATTCTAATATCAACAAACCTAAAAATCTGAATATGAAAGGTTGATAGCAAAACTGGCAACAAATCTGTTAGCTTTTTGGTTGTCAGAAATAATTTGTTGAATCTTACTATTATATTACTCAATGAGAAGTGTGCCCCACAAGATCTACATAACTACCCATATTCAAATTAATAATTTTTAAATCTTGGGAAAGGTGTAATAAAAGATTAGTTAAAAAAAAAAAGGACAGGGGCGCCTGGGTGGCTCAGTCGGTTAAGCATCCGACTTCGGCTCAGGTCACGATCTCACGGTCCGCGGGTTCGAGCCCTGCGTCAGGCTCTGGGCTGATGGCTCAGAGCCTGGAGCCTGCTTCCGATCCTGTGTTTCCCTCTCTCTCTGCCCCTCCCCCGTTCATGCTGTGTCTCTCTCTGTCTGAAAAATAAATAAACGTTAAAAAAAATTAAAAAAAAAAAAAAGGACATACAAAGTAGCTACACACTAGTTCTTTAAGTAATGCACCAACATAAAGTGCATCAATGATGTAAATTAAATATACAATTCACTGAGGCAAAGAATTCAAAATTCCCAAACATGAGAAACCATATATTTACTAGTTAACTCAAAATAGCACCCCCAAAGCATAAATTATCTAGGTAGTTTTAAAAATAACGAACTACCTTTTGATAATAAAAATCTGTATTCCAATTCTGGGGTAGGTACAACTTGGTTTATATGTCGAGTAACTTCAATTTTAATGAATTAGTACTATCACTCAGTCTCAGACTTCTATATTTCCCAGGCAAGTGGAAATAAAGATGTTTATTAAAGAAGGGTCTGAGCTGTAAAGAATGGAGTAAGACTAGCATACAGAAAACAATTTATGAAATCATGTGGCTAGTTAGTGGGGAGCCAAGTTTCTGCACTCTCTAGCTCTCTATTACACCCAGCTGCCCATAGGTGCTTTGTAAAAGTTAATGGTTTAAATTATTTACTTTGTGAACACATTTGTCTTCACCAAAACCCCAAGAATAAGTTCAAAATATACATGGTAAAAAATTAAGCCACAACTCAACATGGCACAGACCAATGGTTCTCAAACTACTACATGGGCTATCTTTCATGGTATAAACAATGTCAGGGACTCACTTTAATCGCTTTTATCATATTACTTAAGAAACTTCAAATATAAAAGTAGTATGAATGCTATATGCTTATAGCCCTTAACTATTTTAAGTTTAGTTTAAATTCCAGGTAGTTAACATACAGTGTAATATTAGTTTCAGGTGTACAATATAGTAATTCAACACTTCCCTACATCATTCAGTGCTCATCACAAGTACACTCCTTAATCCCCATCATCTACTTAACACATCCCCCACCCACATCCCCTTGGGTAACTATCAGTTTTCTATAGTTAAGAGTCTGTTTCTTGTGGGGCACCTGGCTGGCTTAGTCGGTACAGGAACTCTTGATCTCAGGGTTGTGAGTTCAAGCTCCCTGTTGGGCACTGGGCCTACTTTAAAAAAAAAAAAAAAAAAAAGTCTGTTTCTTGGTTTGCTCCCCCTTCTCCTTTGCTTATTTATTTTGTTTCTTAAATTCCACATGAGTGAAATTGTATGGTATCTGTCTTTCTCTGACTTATTTCCCTCTAGTTCCATCCATGTCATTGCAAATGGTGAGATTTCATTCTTTTTTTAATGGCTGAGTAATATTCCATTGTCTGTATATTATGTGTATGTGTGTGTATACACACATATACAATACACACACACACATACCACATCTTCTCTATCCACTCATTAATTGATGGACAATTGGGCTGCTTCCATATCTTGGCTATTGTAGATAATGCTGCTATAAACATCGGAGTACATATATCCTTTGAATTAGTATTTTGTATTCTTTGGGTAAATACCTACTAATGTGATTGCCGAATCCTAGGGTAGTTCTATTTTTAACTTTCGGATGAACCTCCACACTGTTTTCCACTGTGTATAGACCTTAACTTTATTTTTATTTATTTGCGGAGGGGGGGGGGGTACCAAATTACAGTCTTTGAAAGAATGGTACAAATGAAAAATGTTAAGTAGATGTTAAGTAAGATATACAACTTATAGGTAATCGCAACATGGATGTACTGCCTCAGTGACCAGGGAAGTCACCTTTGCAGCTATGAGATACAGCCCTTAACTTTAAATCAAAATGAACTTTAAAACAAAATGAAAACAAATACTAAAAATAACAAAATTCAGATAATATTATTAAAGTCTGCTAAAACTAAATTACTGACATTTGGTTTACTGTGTAGAGCTATAGTCTCAGATCCAGTTCTATATTTAATCTATTTCTATACTTTTACTTTATTATCAGTAATGTCAAAATGTCTGCTCACCATTACATAAAATGGTAAGTTTGAGGTTGGTTCTGGACAATTAGACCCCATAATTAACCAAAAATCTGCAAACAGGAATCCAAGAATGACAATTTAAATAAAGTATCAGTTGATAATTTTATGAAACTATCTTATTCATGTGAAAGTTAATAATGCAGCATTGTTAATTGAAATCTGAATCAAACAGGTATCTAGTATGGTAATTACCAGAACTGGAAATAGAAACATTTTTCCTTGCAATGGGAACTATTATACTATTAGTGATCTGCTGCTCCTATATAGACAAAAATAGGATTCCATAAATCTGCTTGAATGGCATAGGCTTTTTTTTTAATTTTAAGAAAGTTTTTAAATTTATTTTTGAGAGACAGAGCATGAGCAGGGGGAGGGGCAGAGAGAGAGGGAGACATAAAATCCGAAGCAGACTCCAGGCTCTGAGCTGTCAGCACAGAGCCTGATGTGGGTCTCGAACTCACAAACCATGAGATCATGACCTGAGCGGAAGTCGGACGCTTAACCAACTGAGTCACCCAGGCACCCCAAGTCCACAACAGAAAAGTTCAGGATGCCTCTTAACTATCAAGTACCACCTAGTAATCCAACTTGTTCTCAGCATATGTAGCTATTCAAAACTACAGTGAAATCATCATTAGTAAAGAACACAGATATCATCTGGCTTCAGCTGGCATGAACACAACTGTAAGTATGAAAGTAAATGCTACATGAAAAGTTCTGAATTCACACAGCAGTTCTGCTATAAGTTAGCCTTTAAAATGATATGGAAAAATACCCTTATATAACTTTAAGATAATCATCAAAATTAAAAAAACTGAAGTTAAAAAAAATAAAAAATCTTCCAGTCTTCTAAGAGCATATCTATGGACCTTAAAGAAAAGAAAAACCAATCAATGAGGACCATGAAGGACATGGGCTTAAGCTAAGTGACAAAGACGGAGGATTTAATGAATAAAAGCGAAACTGTAAAATATGAGAAAGAGAGGCCATCGCAGATACAGAGAATCTGCCCAATATGAAAAGTGTATATGGGGAAGTAGTGGGAAGTAACATTGTAGTGAGGGAATCAACAGGCAGAATTAACATAGCATATGGTTGGAAACAGGAAGTCATTTAATATTTTAGATAAAAATACCACTGGAAAATAAACCTCTGGCAAGTATAGATTTTAGGAAAGAGCAAAAAGAATTTGTATGTCTCAGTAAAAACTAGTTTAGGGGCACCTGGATGGCTCAGTCCGTTAAGCGTCCGACTTCAGTTCAGGTCATGATCTCGTGGTTCACGAGTTCGAGCTCGCGTTGGGCTCTGTGCTGCCAGCTCAGAGCCTGGAGGCTGCTTTGGATTCTCTGTCTCCCTCTCTCTCTGCCCCTCCCCAGCTCGTACTCTGTCTCTTCTCTCTCTTAAAAAAAATGAAACATTAAAAAATTTTTTTTAATAAAAAAACTAATTTAATAAATTATTGGACTTTTGTTCCAACCCAACTAACATGTGGCAGAAAT
Source organism: Panthera uncia (assembly GCF_023721935.1). Classification (NCBI taxonomy): domain Eukaryota; kingdom Metazoa; phylum Chordata; class Mammalia; order Carnivora; family Felidae; genus Panthera; species Panthera uncia. The sequence continues at coordinate 92,697,691 of NW_026057584.1, read as the reverse complement.
TACAAAGAACAACACTAAAAAGATGCCAAAAAAAAAAAAAGGCCAAATGCCTTGGAAAATTCATTCAGAGAGACAAAAAGAAGATTTTCCTCTCAAAACAATTTTATTTTTTGAAGTTTAGTTATTTATTTTGAGAGAGAGACAAAAACAGGGGAGGGGCAGAGAGAGAGAGAGAGAGAGAAAGAGAGAGAGAGAATCCCAAGGAAGCTCTGCACTGTCAGCACAGAGCCCAATGTGGGGCTCGAACTCACAAACTGTGAGATCGTGACCTGAGCTGAAACCAAGAATCAGACGCTTAACCAACTAAGTCACTCAGGTGCTCCACCCTCCCAAAAAAATTTTAGTAAAATTTTGGACAGAAAGCCCACGGGACCTTAAGGTTTTTGGAGTATGGTATAACAATAATATGTGAGTATAATTAGACCACAGCAAATTATAAAAATTATCTTATGTTAATGTCAAATAGAGTAATTTCTTTTTATTGTTATTTAATAAAAACCACACTATAGAGTCTTGTTTTACAGAAGTGCCAGCTCACCAAAGATCTCAAAGATAAGTGCATGAGAGCTACCTTAATCTTTGCTTTCACAATGGAGCCAATGAATACTTATTTCATTTATTTGTATTTTTAAAAAAAGTTTATTTACTTATTTTTTTTAAAGTCTATTGCCAATTCTTTTTTTTTTATTATTATTTTTTTTAACATTTATTTATTTTTGAGACAGAGCATGAACAGGAGAGGGTCAGAGAGAGGGAGACACAGAATCTGAAACAGGCTCCAGGCTCTGAGCTGTCAGCACAGAGTCCGATGCGGGGCTCGAACTCATGGACCCCGAGATCATGACCTGAGCTGAAGTCGGACGCTTAACCGACCGAGCCACCCAGGCGCCCCTATTTACTTATTTTGAGAGAGACAGAGAGAGCACAAATGGGGGACGGGCAGAAAGAGAGAGAGAAAGAGAGAATCCCAAGCAGGCTCCACATTGTCAGTGCAGAGCCCAACAAGGAGCTCAAACTCATGAGCTGTGAGATCATGACCTGAGACAAAGTTGGACACTTAACCAACTGAGCCACCCAGGTGCCCCTACATACTCATTTTATTTTTTTTGAATAATCATTTCAAATGAAATAGTTTGTATAAGCCTAACAAGTACACATAATTTTTAGGAAAAGGATTTTGAAGGATGAAGAACAAAACCAACACATCTTTTTCCTAAAAAAGTTCTGAAAGTTCTTTAGAATTCATATTACAACTTCACTTGATTTATTATTCATATAAAGAGCAGGTAATTTTCAAAGTAAAATTTTTCTGTTTGTGATTTTCTTCTTTAAAAATTAGCACTTTTGATTGTAAGATCATACTGGCTCTCTGTCAGAAATGACACGTGACTTAGGGGTGCCCAGGGTGGCTCAAGTCGGTTGAACATCTGACTTCGAATCAGGTCATGATCTCATGGTCAGTGGGTTTGAGCCCAGCGTCGGGTTCTGTGCTGACAGCTTGAAGCCTGAAGCTTGTTTCGGATTCTGGGTCTCCCTCTCTCTCTGCCCCTCTCTGACTCACGTTCTGTCTCTCTTGCTCTCAAAAATAAACATTAAAAAAAAATTAGAAATGACATGCTGTCTTCGACTTCTATTACTAAGAAAGATCAGAATTTCTGTACTGAGAAGTACAATCTATAGTCACATAAAAAAAGCTGACTGACCTATCAGGGACATGAAATCATGTTCCTAAAAAAAATGATCAATCAACCACACAAATTAAAAACTTATCATTTTTACATGGATGGACCTAGAGGAGTATTATGCTAAGTGAAAAAAGTCAGGTAAAGACAAATACCATGATTGTACTTCTATGTGGAATCTAAAAAAAAAACCCAAATGAGCAAATAAATGAAAAAAAGAAGCAGAAAAAGACCCATAGACACAGAGAACAAACTGGTAGCTGTCAGAGTGGGTGGAGGGATGGGAGGATGGGTAAAAAATGGTGAAGGGCAGAAGGAGATACAGGCTTCCAGTTATGGAATGAGTAAGGGACAGAGATGAAAGCCACAGTGTAAGGAATATAGTCAATGATACTGTCAGCATAGCGTTCTGTATAGAGATGTTGAGTCACCATGTTGTACACCTGAAACTAATGTAACATTGTGTGTCAACTATACTTCAATAAAAAAAAAAAAAAAAAAAAAAAAACTCATCATTTTTTACCACACAGAGTCTTAGTCATGAGAATTTTCCTCCTTCACGAGGTAGCAAAAGTTATTAACATTTACTCTTAATTACTCAGGCTAGACACCTTAACATAAGAGTAGTGCCAAAAGCTAAATAATTATAACCAAAGTACCACATGTTAAGCCTATTGTATAAAATTGGCTCCATTTACTTGCCTATAACCAGCCAAAGGCTTTATAATTTGCAATAGCTCTATTATGAAATCATTTTTTCCCACACATTACTAATTATATAAAGTCTATTTTTTATGGGGCAGGAAAGTAAAAATAGATACCGTGCTTTGCTTAAAAAAAAAAAAAAAAAATCCAAGTCACAACTGAACTGTTAAGCTGAATTACATCTAGATCTTGACTGAGTTCCACTTTAGGATTATGAAATCCAGACTACGTTATCTAAATTCTTGCCTTGTCTAAAAAAAAGATCATCCTTACACTATATCATTTAAATGAAAGTCTTTCTTTAATTTATATGAGGACATAGTAGCTCTGCTAGCTATTAGGCTTTGGTTGACCTCTGATATGGTTAACTGCTGTTCGTCAAGTCCCAGAAGTTTGAAAAGATCCAAAATAATAAGAAATAACTATTCATGGACTATTTGAACATGTTTACTTCTAAAGACATCAAATGAATCCATTGTCCTTTTGTCATTATAACGTCTCTTAGTGAATACTAAGGGTAAATGGGATTTTCAAAAGATTTTCAGACTAGAATATTTTCTTCAGGAATGTAACACTAAGGTTATTAATGCAATTTAGTGGAAACACATATTCTATATAAAACTGTCAGCTCCATTTATTAGTTTTCAGAAACCAATTTAATATGTAAAAGACAAAAGCCATAAAGGTTATCTGTTGATTTTAAGTTGACTTTTTCCCAGTATTTTCCAGTGTATTAAATATAATTTAGCATATATGTCTACGGTTTGCAGATTCTCTATTCAGAGAAGATTCTCTGTGTAAAATTCATTTCTAGGGACTAAGCTTATGTCCCACTTCATAGGATACAGTCTGACCTTAAAAAGCTAGTTGAATATGTACCCCACAAGCATACACCCTTATAGTCTATGAGATGAAATCAGCAAACCTAATCACCAAAAGATACAGATAGAAGAGATGGAAGTCTCTAGGGAGCAGGACTGGGAGACAGGGTGAGGTGGGGCTACTGTACTCGTACTATAAATACTACTGAGTTCCTCAGTGAATTGATGTAATTAACAGCACTGGAGTTTTTATTTTTATTTTTATTTTATTTATTTATTTTTTTTTCAGCACTGGAGTTTTTAAAGCAGACTGCGGATATTGCTGATATAATAAAATTAAATTTGATAAATAAATCGCTAAACCGACACCAGTTACTGAACATCCAGTACATGTAAAACATTATGCCAGAGGAGTCAGGGAGGGCCCAAGCATAAATTAGGATGTTAAATTAGATTGTTTTTTAGTTTCTTTCTAGTTCTCAAATTATGGATAATTGTATCTATATTCACTCATCTTTGAAAGTTTACATCTAAAGGATAGAGATAAAAAATCAATAGAAAGATATAACATTTGTGCCTATACTCTGTCACTGAAAATATTGCCCATTTTCCAAGTCTTCTTTAATCATTATCATGCAAATAAAATTCTGATTGATCAAAACATACAAACAAAACGAGCCACATTACCAGCTATTATTACTTTAGAACTATAGCATGTACAAGCCCTACACTATCTCTATATCCTGCCTCTTGCAAACTGAACAAAACAATGCATTTCTACAGGAACTGTGAGCCAGACAGCAAGAGCTGGGGGGTTGGGAGTTGGCGGGGTGTGGGTTGATTTTACTTTTTTTTTTTTAACCGTTTTGGTGTCAAAATTAAAAGTTGTAACATGTTATGACATTTGAATTACTTCCTTTGGGGGAATTATTTGCAAAACTACATTCTTTTATTTTATATGCTTTTATTTTTCAGTTAGGAAACTTGTTGCTTAATATGCAAATCTCAAACTGGGGGAGGGAGGGAGGAAAAGAAGCTCAACAAACACAACAAAATAAAGTTGCTTTGCTATGTTGAGGCTGCCAGGCTTTTTGTTACTCCACTTGAAAGTAAATGTGACTTGTCTGTAGAGAGTGCTGCTTCAGCAGTTCCAAATGAATTTCAAGCCTGTGCTCCATATTTTCTCTTTTGTAAGTTTAATGTATTCAGCAATACTGAACTGACAATTTAAATAACTACATTTTTAAACAAACGAAGCATTGATGTTAATGTATGAAAATGGTCCAAACCCCTGGGAGTCTTGGTTCCCACCATTGTTTATTCTGACAACAGGATATAATTGCTTACTTACTTGGCAGCAAATTTAACCATCTGCTTGCTTGCATGGTCTCCCACCGCCACGAGCGCCTGGACGTTAAACTGCTGCTGACGTAGGACTAAGAAACATTGCTTCCCTGAATAAGACAGAAAGAACACAAGTGTATTAAGGACATGCTACTTCAGGTTTTACAAAGAAGAAACATGTTTTACTTTAAAATTGAGCCAAAATTTACCACACACATTAGACACAAACACACATATCCGGCTTCCACAGCCAAAATACTCATACTGTTGACAAGCTTTAAAGAAACCCAAGTTCCCACTAGAGTAACAAAAATGCTTTAACATGTTTGTTATAAGAACATAGGCAAATCACCAATTTCAAAAAAATTGTATAATTTGAAAATTACTATATCATGGCACTGATTAAACAAATTTGAAGTAACTTCAGATCACTCAACATTCATTCAATGAGTGTATTCTACAGGCAAAGGCACTCTGCTAACCTCTATAGGATCTTCAACGATGCAGCCACAGAAGTGCTAATCAAGTGCTTAGTAAAGAGAACACAAGCACTCTGTGGGGGTGGTCCATTTTACTTCCTACCAAGCATTTAGGATGACAGGCTAGTTTCTTCCATGTTCTATTTTCCTTTATCATCTTCCTTATCCTTCATCCTTTATAAATATTTCCACATTTTCTCCACAGCAAGTAACTTACTTTGTCTATAAAAGATCATTCTCTTTATGCTCTATAACCAGTTTTATTTTCACCTATTCTGGGCTTGTGATCCCCCCTCCTTTCATAAGAAACAGCCTTTCCTTATTCTTAACTTTTTGAAAAACATTACTTATAATAGATTCAACGACTATTTATCCTGGTGACATCTCTTTCCTCCAAAGCAGATTCTTTGATCAAGTTTTGGGAAATTACTTCCTCATAAAACAAGTCTTCTCAAGATCACTTTTCTCATCAGGTTGTTTTATAAAAACATCAGAAGAATTCAGTTTTTAAACTAAGAATGATCCTTGCAAAAAAAAAAAAAAAGAAAAGCAGGCTTATAGTTATTACTTTCAACATTCAACATACTGCATTTTGAAATGCATATCAGATAGCAATCATGAGTCTAAAACAAAACAAAACAGAACTAGACAGGTTGCAAACAAAGTGCAAACATAGACATAATCTATGGACTTCCGAGTAATATATGACTGACATGTTTTACCACTAAATAGACCCTCATTCTCCCTTTCTTTTGGAGTATGATCCAGTCATAAAGTAAAACCTTAAGAAGAAAGTTACACATACTAAACACATTCAAGAGGATTTTAAGATGCTGAATGGATAAAGATTGTTACCATAGAGAAATCTGCAGATGGACCAAAATGACATTATCCCAGGAACTATTGGAACAGAATGTCTGTGAAATTCTGAACAGAGTATAGTGTGAAATGGAAGGGAATGTGATTTAATAAGTTTTTTAGCTGCTCTCATGGTGCAGACAGGCAGCACAGTCCTAGCTGCACTACAAAGCCAAGCTGCAATGAACTCCAATGCTACACAAAGGACCTTGAGAGAGAATAGAGCTCTACAGGACTTACAAAGAGTTAGCACATGAAAATGTCTCAGGGTTAAGCACTAGGGGGTAACGCTGAGTGTAAGGGCTGGTAAAGTGTAAAAGCTTGGAAATCAAAAGACCTAGGATGGTATCCTATCACTTCCTGTGAAGGGGCCTGTGGGAAAATTATTAAACTACTTTATGCCTGTTTTTCATCTGCAAAATGGAGAAAATAATATATTACTCACGGGGTTTTCTCAAGTATTCTCCTGTAATATTGAGGATTACATAAGTAATATGTTTAGAGTTGTGACACAACCAATTAATGTTAAGTATGAATAAATGTAATTAATGTTAATTATTATTACAGCACCACTGCCACTGGCTCCTTATTTGAGGATTGATTACCATTTCCTATTTTGAATCTGGATTATAATGTGTAACAACCATGCCAGGTACTGGGAACACAAAATAATTACTTAACAGACAATCATGATAGACTATCATGTAAAGAAAGTTATAAAACCATATAAAGTATAATCCCAATTTTGTTTGTCTAAGAAGTATATTAAAATCGACTGTGTAGGGAAGAAAACACCAAAATATGAAATTGATTGAATACAGAAAAAACACCAGAATGGGGCTACTAATAGATGTGAAATTGTAAGAAATTATGCTGTTCTTTATATTTTTTTTTCTGAACTTTCTACAATAAGCATGTACTACTTTTCCAATGAGAAAAAATACTTTTTAAGAGAATAATACAATCAGAGAGGTAGGTAAAAAGAAAGGTAAAGGATGAAAGGAAATCTTTAATACAAATACTTCGTAGAACCTGGGAGTTTTAGCAGGCTAAGTATAGAAGCAAATGCACTCCCTGAGATTTGACATGATTGCTAGGGAAAACAAATCAAGAAATGAATGATTATGAGTGGAGTGAAGATTGTTCACTGTCTTCTTTTAATGTTTAATGTGTTTATTGTATGTATTTCCAAAAATTAAACTTCTTATTTAAAAAGGAAACAGATGGAAAGGGGACGTGAAGTAGTAAGACCCGCACCATGAACATATTATACAAACCTACAAGTAAAAATGTACCAGCACAAAAACAGCCAGATCAATGAAGCAGAACAAACCCAAAATACACCGTATTAGAGAAATTTTAATTCCAGATGGAATTGAGGAAATAAAAATAAATGAATAAACACGGAGTAAAAAATGAAATTGAATATCAAACTGTACAAAGGGGGAGGGGAAACTTTTCTAAGTTTAAAAATTACAGAATATCTATACACAAAAATTGAAACACTGGGAAAAATTATTTGCTGACTTATAGCCTAAATGAATTAACATCATTACTAAAGATCATAAAGATTTATGAGTAAAGGACATTGAAATTCCAACAAGAAAATGGGCAATAAACTAGAACAAATCATTTGAAAGAAAAAGAGAAAAACCTTAGTAAACGTGAGGAAAAAATGAAATGAAGGTAATGCAAGTGGAAGCAAACAATGACAACACATAATTTACCTCTCAAAGTAGGAGAGATTTATGTAATATCTAATGCTTCGGAGAATTAAACGAAAACCTTTCCTTCATAATTTGCTCATGGCAAGGTAAACTTGCACATGCTTTTGGAGAACCATCTGGCAGTGGGCATTAAAAGACTTAAAAACATCTCTTTGCTTCAAGAAATGTATTTCTTAGAATATATGATAAGAAAATTGGGTATGTAAAGGCTTGTAGTGACAAAGATGTTCATAGCAGTATTATTTCTATAAAAGCACTGAAACTCTATTATCACTCACTTCATATTTATGCAGTCTTTACTAGTGGAATGATCTACATGCAACTCTACAACCAACTATCTATGGTTTCCAGGTTTTCAGTTTTCTAAGCACCTTCAAATACTAGAACCTTGATTATCCACTCAAAAAAATTATTAAGACTCAAAAAATCCTGGCTTTCTGGTAAGTAGACCTGTCTGCTCAGACTACTTCCACCAAGTACTTTTGAGAACAAGTTCTCGCCAGTGAGTAAACAAAATTGTTCCTTCTTTAGCTCTGATTGGTGACATACTACATGGCACGCTTTGCTCCACGTTTTGCAAGGCACTATCTTATAGACACTGGTGAGTGACAACAGGAGCAGCATGTGAATTGACATCCCTTTTATGTAAAGAATATACCTATGCTTATAAATGCATTTTTTCCCTGGAAGGATATACAAGAAATAACAGTGGACATTTCTGGGGGAAGAGATTGTAATGAGATGGAGAAGCTAGAATTGTGAATTCTAATTTTTTTTTTACATCTTTCTGTACTTTTGGAATTTTAATTTTTACTATACCCATATATTACTTTTTATTCTAAGAAGCAAGTATGTGACTTCTCACTTCAGCAAAAAGTTCTAAGTTAGCATTGAAACTTTATAGGACAGGTTAATCAACTGCTAAATATTATTCACCTTTCTTCTTGGAACCCTTCAACCAAGAAACAGTTTATAGAAAGGAAAATAAAGACTATGTTCAAAATAGCTGAATGAATGCACTACTTATAGATACCTTAAATTTAGCTCCGTAACAGTTAAGAATTTGTGTTACAATTTGATTAAGTTTTTAGAAGAGGCAGTTTATTTCTTAAGTTTACACAAATGTAAAGTTTGATATCCTTTATAGCACCAGTTGCATTTTTTAGTTCTAAGCTGAACAATAAACATGGTCACAGTCAGGACAAAAAGGCTTACTCTCATCTCCATTACAGTGATGGCTCAGTAATAGAGTGTGCTTTTTTTTATTAAGTTAAAAAATTTTTTTAATGTTTTATTTTTGAGAAAGACAGAGACCCACAGAGGGTGAGTGGGGGGAGGGACACAGAGACAGAGTTCGAAGCAGGCTCTAAGCTCCATGCTATCAGCACACAGGCCGACTCAGGACTTGAACTCACTAACTGTGAGACCATGACGTGAGCTGAAGTCAGATGTTTAACCGACTGAGCCACCCAATAAAATGTGCTACTGTGGAAGAACTAGGTGTAAAGCAATCTTTTGTTTTCATCTCTTCCTACTGTCTTTTAGCTTGCCAAGCTCCTGAACTCATTATTTAGATAATTAACTAATACCCAACAGTAATTATTTTCCTTCATCATTTATGTCGATCTGTTACTGAATAAAACAGCAAAGACCTAAATGTTTTAAAGTACTTTCCATTTGCTATTTCCTCTGAAATATTCTTGTATGAAGAGAAGCTGAGGTTCTAAACTACATAATTACCAAAATAAACTAGCTATTTTGGAAGTATAAGCAAGTTTTTAGGAAGAAAAGTATTGAAAGAGAATTATTTTGTGCTAAATGACTTAAATGTAGTATATTTAAAATTTGAAAGGAGCCACAGATACTTCTGTTACTCTTTCAAGATGCAGGCTTAAGCTCATAAGCTTTCACAATCAAAAGAAACAAATTTTTATCATATCATTAAGAGTTAAAAATTTCTCCTTGCTCCTATATAAACCACTTGATTTTAGGGATGTGATACATAAACCTACTATAAGAAATCTGATTTAACTTTTTAAAATGTATGAAACACTATCCTTAAATTTAAGGATATTTGTTGTTAACCGTTTTTGTTTTGTTGTTTTTTTGCATAACAGGATTCTAGTTGTCATACTTCTGACATTATGATTTTGACACTTCCATTTCCTTATTTGTGGTTTTACAGAGCTTTGCTCTACTTGAAACTGCCAGCATGCGTTGTTTCTCCAAGTCCAGTTTTAATGTGTTACTACTCCTGGAGTTACAGCACTTGAATGCTTCCAAGTAAAAATCATATTTACTGACAATTTTTCCTATAAAAGGAAGAAGGGAGTAGAGGCAATCAGGTTTTGCAAATTCAAAACATAAGATTTTGTTTCTTTAGATAATCTACTTTGGCAGAAATAAAAAACATTGACAATCACTACTGGCAACAATATAGAGAAAGTGGTATTGTCACACACTCATGGGGAGTATAAGCACAGCTTTTTTGGGTGTAATCTGGTATAAGAAAATTTAAGTATGCATAAATATACCCTTCAACCCAGCAATTTCACTTCTAGATACCTATAATGGATAAATACTGCCTTATGTAGATCTATAACTAGTATCAAGGGAAGATCTTCAAGAAACACTGTTAACTGAAAACAAAAATGTTGCAAAATAACATGTAAAATATGTCTTCTGTGTAAAATAAGACAAGTTAAAAGTCACACATAAAAAAACAAATAAAAACCTGTATATATGTATGTGTACATATGTGCATTAAAAAAGATTTTTAGAAAGACGAACAATAAGAATTAATAGAAAAGGCTGGGGCAGAGGATAGCATATAGAGAAGACAAAAGGGAATATTATTGCTGTATTCTCTGAAAAATTCATGTGAAAATATGTATGTATTATTTAGGTAATTTGTAATTTAAACACAGACACACACACACACCCATATATATATACATATACTTAAAAACAAAATAATAGGGTTTTCTAATAACAAATTATGAAAACTAGATTAATGTAAAATTCCAAGGAAAAAAAACCCCACGAAAATTAACCTAGTACTATACTGAAAGAATACTACCCACACCTTTGCCAAATTCCATTTATTCCAAGAATCCAAAGATGGTTCAACATTAAGAAATCCACTACTGTAAATCATTACAATTACAAAGAACTGATTCTTGTTAATTGCGGCAGTTATGTTCTATAAAGTCACCAGGAACAATGAATTTGCAAATATTGAACCACCACTGCTCCTAGGGGAAATATAAGGTTAGGTTCCCGTGAGACTCTGGTCACAATATTTTCATCAGTCCATCAATACATAACCTTGTGTGTGTTTCTGTTTAAAGACACACTACTTAATATACACTGTTGATTCATTAATATTGAACTCACGGCCAACAGCACGATAACTCATGCTTGAATGAAGCTTCTCTAACACTTATATTTTCTCAGTAAGGCACAAGCCTTCTTGCACTTAGGAACACTGGAAAACACTTTAGCACTATGCTTGGTGGCCACTGTAAATAGCCATATCACCAACAAAAAGCACAAAACTGTGAAGAACATGGCCTTAAATAGATTGTGAAGAGAGCTGATACAAGAAGGCAGAGCTTCACTGTTTGACCTCAGCTGGGAACATGTGCGTTGAGTGACTCAAGTTTTTTGTCTCTCTGCACATGAGTATGTCTGACATGTCTGTGAATGACAGTGAAAGTGCTGCAGGTATTGATTTTGGGGGTTACAAATACATTTTAGCAAGCAGAATTTGCAAATACACAATCCATGAATAAAGAGGATCAGCTGCATTTTAACTTTTTATTATATGGAAAATTCAAACAAATACAAAAGCAGAGAGAATATTATATGAACCTCTACATAAATACACTCAACACAATTATATTTTGAGGGAAAAAAAAAGATCAAAAAAGGCCTAATAAAATTTAATATGTATTCCTGGTAACAGAAAATTTGGACTAGAAGAAAATTTCTTTTAATCTAGTCTTTAAACTTTGGCATTGTTTTCTAATGACATTTTATGTAGAACACCCAAAGGCATGAAATAACTCATCAGGAGTTAAATCTCTGCTGTCTGAAAAATTCTTCATTGAGGGAATCCCCGTAGTACTGGAGAATCTACTCATCATTACAAAGAGAAACAAGAAATGAGGTAAACATTTGAAAGAGAAGGACAAAAGATCATAATTTGTAAATGATACCAATGTCTACCTACAATCTCCATGTACTTCAATAATTAACAACTCAGGGCCATTCTTGTTTTAGCTTTATTCCAATCCACATATCCCTTGACTCTTGTACAGTATACTGTGAAGCAAACTATTTTGCTGTTATTTCACCTGTACAAAGTTCTTAAGTACATTATTCCTAAGAGATAAGATCTTTTTAAAAATAATATTACCATAGTACTATTATTCCAACTAAAAAAAGTTATTTAACGTCAAACATCCAGCCAATGTTCAAATTTCCAAGTCTCAAGTATCCTCCATTTTCATTTACTCATTCATTCATTCACCTTTGGATCCAAATAAGTGACTCGTTGAGAAACAAAAAAATTTTTTTTAAACATTTATTTATTTTTTAGAGACGGAAAGAGAGCATGAGCGGGGAGAGTAGAGAGAGAGAGGGAGACACAGAATCCGAAGCAGGGTCTAGGCTCTGAGCTATCAACAGAGATCCCACGAACTGTGAGATCATGACCTGAGCCAAAGTCGGATGCCTACTCAACTGAGCCACTCAGGTGCTCCAAGAGATAAAATTCTTAAGTCTATTTTAATCATATGTTTCTCCTTGGCGCGCCTGGGTGGCTCAGTCGGTTGGGCATACAACTTCGGCCCAGATCATGATCTCACGGTTTGTGGGTTCCAGCCCTGTGTCGGGCTCTGTGCTGACAGTGTGGAGCCTGGAGCCTGCTTAGGATTCTGTGTCTCCCTCTCTCTCTGCCCCTCCCCCAGCTCATGCTCACACTCTGTCTCTGTCAAAAATAAATAAACTTAAAAAAAAAATCGTATGTTTCTCCCTCCCTTTTCTATTTATTTGTTGAAGAGATCACATCATTTTTGCCTAGTAGTTTCCTATAATCTAGATTTTGCTGACTGCATCCTCATTGTCACTTAACATAGTCATTTGTCCTATGTTTTTCCTATAAATTGGTAGTTAGCTCTAAAGGTTACATTGAGATTCAGGTACAATTTTTTGGGCAAGACAGTAGCATTGGGTGGTGTTGGGTTCTTTCATGAAGAGACATAAAATATTTCTGATTGTCTCTTTATTGTATCATTAGCAATCACTGGTGATGAATGCCTGGATAATCTACTAGGGACAAAATGATGAAGCTCTAACACGCTTTTTTTTTCATTTTATTTACTCCAATACTTCTCCAGCAACTTTCTTCTATCTACCATTTGGTTAGCCAGGGATATAGAATTCATACAGAAACGATACTTTAATCAGTTTTCAAAATAATGAGTTTGTTTCACCAGTGACCAACTAGGTTTTGTTTGCCTGCCTTAGCGTTATTATAAATTTATGGATTTAAAAATATCTGCTGTGTTTCAATTCATTACATTTATCCTTATTGATACACATATTGTTCCATTTGGGGGATGGGTGCGAAGGGAAGTATTCTTGGTTCAGACCTACATGTAGTATGCATTCTTTTAATCTGCTAAATAACTATGTTTAAGAGACACAGTGGGGGGCGCCTGGGTGGCTCAGTCGGTTGAGCGGCCAACTTCAGCTCAGGTCATGATCTCGCGGTCTGTGAGTTCGAGTCCCGCGTCGGGCTCTGTGCTGGCAGCTCAGAGCCTGGAGCCTGTTTC